>NC_047031.1:15270384-15341650 GCF_902652985.1 Pecten maximus | reverse complement strand
GGTCATCCTGACCCTTCGGGTCAGATGACCTAATAAACAAAACAAAGCAAAAAATAGTTTTGACAATGAATGGCTGGAAAAGAAAATAATACTGTGACTCCCTAACAATACATCTATGAGTTTACTTCATATTATCTTCACTAGTTCCAATATGGTAAGTTTACATTGCTTTGTAAATCATTTTCTAACTAGAAACTTGTCTAGTTCTGTTATGAAATTTATTATTTTTTAAGTAATTCATCTATTTCTTTGAATCTTGTGAATCAAGAAAAGTTATTCATTCAGAAGTGACAAGCCAAAACTGAAACATGTTTTAAATCTAATTCTGGCAATAATGTTACAGAGATTTTGAGAAATGTTCAAAAATAGAGGCGATATGATGAGTGAGGTACGTAGATATGAGATGTTTTAAATTCTTTGTGGCTATTCCAAAACAACCAACAAGAAAGTACAGAGTTTATGTAAAATGATGGAAAGTACTGTCTACTGGAGACAATGAATGGTTATGAATATGATTTTGATGAATATATAAAGTAGCAACTAGCTTCAATTTAAATTATTTTTGTTCTCTCTTTTTCAATAAGTTGATTTGAAATGACTTTTGTATATTGGATCCAGTATTGGATTTTTGTGTGGGATGTTTCGATGATAAACAGTAGAAAAATGACGTATGTACAATTTGTATATTAAAGCTATTTCAATGACACTATAATCTCATAACACTATTTAAATTTTTGATTATTTTTTGCCAAAGTTCTTTATAACTATGACCAAATTTGATTATCACCATTGAGACACATTGAATGTATGCTTATCACTAATTAAAAAGCTCATCTAAACTCATGAACTGAATTAGCTCCAATTAACTCTGAAACCTGAATCAGCTCCCCTTAACTCTGGAAACGGAATTTGCTTCCCTTAACTCTAAAAACTGAATTAGCTCCCCTTAACTCTGAAAACTGAATAAGTTCTTCACTTTGCAAACTGAATTAGCTCCCCTTAACTCATGAACTGAATTAGCTTCCCTTAACTCTGAAACCTGAATTAGTTCTCCTTCACTTTGCAAACTGAATTAGTTCCGCTTTACTCTGAAAACTGAATTAGCTCCCCTTAGCTCTAAAACTGAATTAACTCCCCTTTACTCTGAAAACTGAATTAGCTCCAATGAACTCTGAAAACTGAATTCGTTCCCCTTAACTCTAAAAACAACTAGCTCCCCTTTACTCTGAAAGCTCAGTTAACTCCCCTAAACTCTGAAAATTGAGTTATTTGCTATTAGCTCTAAAACTGAGTTATCTACCCTGAATGCTGGAAACTAAATAAGCTATAACTGTAATTATTCAGAGTAAATTTAGAAGCAGACATGTAACTACCAGGAAACGAGCCATACTATGTGCATGCAGTTATTAATATATTTGTTGCTGATGAGGATTTTCAGGAAAAAGCCACAAATTGTATTCTAAAAGTTATTAATCTATTAGTCATATTAACTGACGTGCAAAAGGAAGAAATGAAAATGAAACTAGAATGATAGATGTAGTTATATAGCTTAGTATCATACATTAATCATTCAATAGTTTATAATTCCACTCCAGAATTTGGAAATATAATCTTAGACATAAAAATAATTAGTAAAACAAGAAAGGCCACTTAAAGTATGTATCTTGTCAAATAGAGGTCTGTAACTTTCTCAAGCTTGAATATAAAAAAATTATGAGAAATCTCCCAAAAGGAAGTTTACAGTTTGTTAGAAAGTAGTAGTTTTGTATACAGCTTACTTGAATTTGCTGTATAGATCTATCAGAAAATGTGAAAATAAAATAACACTGTCACAACACATGATTAATGGGAATATCATGATACTGCCAGAACAATACATGCATTTATAGAGCGTCTAGATAGTGCAGTGAGTATAGTGTATATACAGTTATTGCCCCTGATGGAGAGAGACAAACAAATTTGTTAAAAACCAGTGCATGTCATGAATACCTGTTTAACATGCATCAAAGAGCAATCAAAAACAAAATATCAAAGTTATGGTGAATGATTGAATACAGTAGTAACAACTATGTATTGTTTATGTGGGTGTGTCGTCTTTCTTCAAAACTGTGTAAAACTTAATCATGTTCATTTGATTTTGAAATTTTTCCTCATTTCAGAAGATTCTTTCACTGCTTAAGGATCTCAACTTATGGGAAAAGACTATTAAGTTACCAAATACAAGACTCAAAGAAATCTTATATTGAGGGTTTTGATTTCTGTGTTTCAACCCCAAGGGGGTAAATCAGAATTTTTCTCTAACCCTGTTGACACTCTTGTATAAAATACTGACATTACTTGAATGCATTACAAAACAATTGTGAGTGCAATGTGATTGAATTGTCAATGTCATTGAGTCAATGTGATTGAATTGTCAATGTGATTATATTGTCAATGTAATCATATTACCAATATGATCAAATTATCAATGTGATCGTATTGTCAATGTGATCGAATCGTCAATATGTGATTGAATTGTCAACGTGATTGAATTGTCAATGTGATCATATTGTCAATGTGATCATTTTGTCAATATGTGATTGAATTGTCAATGTGATCATTTTGTCAATATGTGATTGAATTGTCAATGTCTGATTGAACTGACAATGTGTGATTGAATCGTCAAAGCTGCATCACTATATTTTTGACATGATGCCATGTAGTTGTTGTAAAGGGGACCCCCACCTACCCACTAACCTACATCTAAACCCAAGAGTAAAGAAGACTTCATGAAGACAAAAGTGTAAATATATCTGTCTAAGGTAAAAGAAAATTTCAATCTATGAGTTTTTTTATTTTTCAAATCTATTATGATAGCTATTAATTAGCAGGCAATCCTATGAAACAGAAGCAGTGTAGGACTATTGTGCAGACTAACACGATAACAGTGAAGATGAATTCTGATAAAAACATTTACAACAGCTGTACAAGTAACAGGGTACACCAACCTTCCTCACTCGACGACTTCTTTGGGTGGCCGTATGGTTGGTATTTGAGCTGAACTTTCCGATTGATTCCAGAAAAATGACCATACCTTCAACAACGAAGACAAATCTTAAGAATATCAAGATAATTAATTGTTATAAGTCTCTAGTATTGATATATTTTAGTTATAGTGATCGTTGAAATTTTCTTTCTCTAACTCTAAATAATGATACATATTTCCTGTAACTAGTTAAACTACCTGTTATCTTTTTTATTATTTGGATATATTGGTAAAAATTCTTCAATCTTTTCACAAAGGTTTGTTAGTTTAATTCTGTCTTTCATATGACTTTTTAAGAAAAAGGTCTTAAACATACCTTAAATCAATTTTTTTTAAATATATTTTTTGTGTGATTCCAAATTTACAATTATAATAATAAAAAGATATATAACAATGGGTACCCAACTTTGAGTAATTAAAGTTCCACCAGAAAAAACAGTAATGAAGGACTGAAATGTTTGAGTCTAGAAATAACTGATTAAAATGTGTATACCTTTTTACAGGTAAATATTATTTAACTTTGCCACCTAAACTTAAAACTTTTTGCCGTTTCCACTGTTAAAATGTAGATTCCTGTATACATGTTAATATGATGTACATGTATATACTCATAAACATCAAAACTTAAATATTTGAATCTTTGAAATTATATATTATGCTGAACACAGGAAACAATGAATATCTTAACTATTGAAAACAGAAGATTTCTCTTAAACTTAATTTTAATTCCATGCTTGCGAGCCCTTCCTATTTCAGAGAGATTCGAAATCTTTGAATCTTTCACAATAAAACTTTACTTTTATAGATAATCTTTAAAAACCAATTTGTACAGCATTAACTTCAGCTTAAAATGCATGTGTACAAAGTATATAGTTTTCAAGAGGAGGTCTATAAATAGATTTTCTGAGTTTGAAATTTTGGACATGCACAATCTCCCCTAGTTTTCAGAAGATGGCAAGGATTTTCCCAAGTGTTGATAATCCTTTTTCAAAAGGAAAAATGTTCCAAATTTTTGCCAATTAAGAGCTTTGTTTCCAATTTCTTAATTAATTATTATCAATTAGGGAACAGTCAATGCAATTTTTAAGGATAAAAAAATTGATCAAGATTGATTTTTGTGTTTTAAATTTGTTTTCCTGGTACCTCTACATTTTTCACTTATCAAAGTAAAAAAAATCTTATTTAGACAACATTTTGTTGTCTAATGGACAAGACAAACAGTTTTCATCAAAACCATTTCATCTGCACATGCAAATTTGCTGAAACTGAATCACCTCCCTTTAAGGTACAAGTTACATACAAAAAAACTTAATTCAATTCATTTTAAAATACATTTTCAAATTTAGTTTTGTAGAAGTTGCTTATCAGTAATTTTGAAAATGTTTCAACGTTTCCAAAATAGAAAAGTAGAATTAACACTTTGAGTTACAGGAGGTAATTCAATTTGGTGGAGACTGGATTGGACAACCAAACAAACAAGCCAATAGTGATGTTTTAATACAAAATGTAGATTCAAATATTTCAACTGTTAATAACATTTATTAAGTGTTATCAATAATGTCTACACAAGCCAACTACGCAATTAACTGATTTCCTTGTTCTACAGAAAGTCAGTAGAAGATTATCTGCAAAGACAAACGTTAACTTGAAAGTGTGAAAAACCTATTTTTCTATTTATATTGAATTTTGAAATCACAAGCATGGCTAAATCAAAATCAACAGAAGCAGACCTAGAAGTACGTTGTTATGTTGAAAATACTGACAAGTACTTTTCAGAACCAGAAAAAAAAATATCACAATCTTCAGTTTCTTTTAATAGTCTCTGGAGAATTAAGAAGTGTCATGTTTGAGGTGAAGTCACTAAGGATGAAAGTGTCTGAATCTCAAAACACTGAAACAGCAGGTTTTGTTAAAGTCTAACATCCACACATACAGTGGAAATATTTCCAAAATACTGAAATAGCGGGTTTTCTCAAAGTTTATCATCAAAATATAATTGGGAAACATTTAAAAAAAAAAATGCCCAAATTACACGAGTTTTTACAGAACTGAAACAGAGGGTTTTATCAAAGTTTACATAGATTCATATGAGCGAAAATTTTTCCAAAACACTGAAAACTTCCATCCATGAATTGATATTATCATTTACAGTGTTTCATACTTTGAAACCCTGGAAAAAAATAATTGACTACAAAAAAATAGAACTAATAACATTTTCATGTCAGAGTGGAAACAAAATTATGATGGAATGATGGACTGACAGCCAAGGGTAAAACTATATATCACAGAACATGGTCGGACATAAAAAAATGTGTCATTGTTAATAAGACGAAATATGCACAAATATCAATCATTAATATTGATACTAAAAGATTAATAGATTTAAAAATTTGTCTTGTTGGTTCTGGGATCAATTGATTTTTTGGGGTTTTCTTTCAATGACATCCACTTTCAAGAATGCTAACAGAACAATAAAGATCTGAATATTTTGCTTTGTAGAGAAATTACATGTTTGTTTGCCAATGTATCTTATTCTAAGATTAAATTTACTTTTTACTTTCAATGTCTACATTTACCCTACACTTGTAAATATGTGTCTTTTGCAAATGGGATTAAAAAAGACAATCTCCAAAATTTAAATTTCAACTGTGAAAGAGGGGGACATGCACATGTAGGAAGGGTTATTGGTTTTCAAAGAAAGCAAGAATTTCACACATTCAAACAGCTGAATGGCAAAAAGTATGTAAAATTTTATTTGCCAAGGATAGACAACTCGTTTTTTTTTGGCAGAGGGTAGATTATTCATTTTCTTTGAAATCACAGGATAGCGATTGTCTGCATAGTTGCAAAGGGCAGATAACTCACTATGGCATGGGGAGATAACTCATACATTTTAACCAGAAAACCACAAAACATAGCAAATTGACCAACTTTTCTGATGTACACAAGAAAGTGCTCGTCTGTATTTCGAAATTGTGATGAAAATCCCACCTTCAAAATTGAAAAAAATGGCAGCTTGTGGTTACATTTGAGTTATCTTGATCGTCTCAATAGTAAAGAATTTAGGTAACTTAAACTGTTATGTTCAAATAATTGGAGAAATCAGGACTCAAACCATAATTTCTTTCTTTCTGTGTCGGTTTTTTTTCTGTTAATGGGGCAAACAGAAGATATTAGGGAAAAGTGTTAAATGTCTTAATTTTTTATTTAAATTTTTAGTGACAAAATTAAGGAGTGAAAGAGAAATGAAAATACTAAAACTCCACAACAAAACCTTCAAAACAAAAAATATTCTTACAACTAAAATATTAAGAACAGTTTTAACTTTTATCAAATATTGTCAAGGTGATTTCTTTTAACATTTTCAATTTGTAACTTTATAGTTTAATGATATGGATTCAAATAACATGCTGTGTCACCTCCATATAATTTCAAAATGATATTTATATATCTGTGTTCAACTATAGCGGGGAAATTTCAAATTTTGATGTTAAACACTATACATAAGTCAACAAGTTTTTCATCACATTTTCAAGAAGTCTTTCCAGACAAAGGTAAATATTTTTCCTAAAGAAATGATAAGTTTTTAAAATAATGACTTCCAAAATGTTTCTATCAAGGATGGAGAAAGCTGATTATTCTAAGACAATCAAAATTAAATTTGTTATATTTCTAAGGAAATAGAAATGTCTACATTTGTAAGGCAGTCAAATAATCCAAAACAGAAATCTTCATATTTCTAAGGAATTTAATGTCTTGCATTTATAAAGAATTAGCAAATCATAATTTTTTGAAAGAAGATAGAAATCTGAATTTTTTCTAGAATGTTTTGAAGTATGCTACTATCAAGGATATGATATCTTACATTTCTAACACTAATTTAAGCTGTTGTAGTTTTGCCTTTTTCTCTGCTATTTCTGGATCTGATGACGACTGCTGTTCAGACAGTAAGAATCGGGCAATGTCTAAAACCTCCTGGAGCTGTTTTGGTTTCTTCAGTTTTAAATGTCCGGTACGATAGCCATCATATTTCTTAAAGAGATCGAAGAATCTGAAAAGGTGAGAAAGTTATCACAAGTCATTACAAGAGTCTTCACTTCATATGTTACATTTCATACGAGATTGATAGAAATCAATCGTCCTAGGAAATGAATGTTTTACACATACAATGTAATTACGATATCTTTGAAAATATTTGACAATTTGTGAATTTTTTTTTTGGCAGATTGATAAAAGATCTAAAATGGCAATATTTTCATTCACTAGCCTCATCATGTGAGATGTCATAAAGCTGTAATTAACTGGAACCTAAAGCCAATAAAAACTCTGCGATATTAAATTAGCATTCTGTGGTCATATTTCTGCGATAGATGATACCACACTTTTGATAATTCATGTAATGGGTGTACCTACACTCATACAAGTTAACACAGATATATAGATGTGTGTTTATCATATAGTTTAAATCAGACATTTAGAAACTTTATACAAGATAAGCGATGCCATACATTGTGTATCTAATGTCATTTACGTTATTAAACATTGTTTTCCTTTTGCAAAAAAAAATGTCTCAATTCTATCTCATGTGAGAACTCAAATTTACCAATATCATGTGTAGGTTCTGAAGTTTAACATTATTTTCTGTGGGAAATAATGCAACAGGGGGATTTTTATACGTATCACACAAAATATTCATCTCTTTCTTGGTTCAAACATTGTTGCTCACAGACTTTATCAATATCAAAGTGCGAACTTTAATTAAATTAAGTGGTGGTCCTATACTCCACAAAAACACTGAAATACAAAAGTTGATAATTTAAGATACTCAAGTTCTTCTGTTTCAATGTTTTGATTTATGAAAAATTAACTACAAACTTTTTGTGTTTGACCTCCATTTTCATTTTCTGTTTTGGTGTACGGTCGCCGTGTCTGATAACCGCTACGACAGTCCTTAGTTCCATCCTACAAATAAAACATGGAATTATAGAGAACATCCTACACAACAACAAGAGATCCCAGAGGGATCTTGGCGCCCACCATTGAATGTTCTTCATAGGTTCCATGTCAGATTGATCTTTTCTCTACTTTTCTCTTCTTCTAAGTCTTACTAGTCTGTGTAAATTCAGAAGAAACCTCTAGTACTTTTCAAACAAGGGAAACCTATATATGAAATCTAAGATTTAGGCACCAAGGGGAATCTATATATGGAATTTGAGAAAGATTCCTTCAGTACTTTTTCAGAAATAGCGATAACAAACTTCAATTGTCAAAATCCAAGATGGCTGCCTGTCGGCCATCTTGTTTTCTGATTGGTCTCAAAATGCAATATGCATAATAAGACACCAAGGGGAACCTACATATGAAATTTGAGAAAGATCCCTTCAGTACTTTCTCAGAAATAGCGATAACAAACTTCAATGGTCAAAATCCAAGATGGCTGCCTGTCGGCCATCTTGTTTTCCGATCGGTCCCAAAATGCAATATGCATAACTAGGCACCAAGAGGAACCTACATATGAAATTTGAGAAAGATCCCTTCAGTACTTTCTCAGAAATAGCGATAACAAACTTCAATGGTCAAAATCCAAGATGGCTGCCTGTCGGCCATCTTGTTTTTCGATCGGTCCCAACATGCAATATGCATAACTAGGCACCAAGGGGAACCTACATATGAAATTTGAGAAAGATCCCTTCTGTACTTTCTCAGAAATAGCGATAACAAACTTCAATGGTCAAAATCCAAGATGGCTGCCTGTCGGCCATCTTGTTTTCCGATCGGTCCCAAAATGCAATATGCATAACTAGGCACCAAGGGGAACCTACATATGAAATTTGAGAAAGATCCCTTCAGTACTTTCTCAGAAATAGCGATAACAAACTTCAATGGTCAAAATCCAAGATGGCTGCCTGTCGGCCATGTTGTTTTTCGATCGGTCCCAAAATGCAATATGCATAACTAGGCACCAAGAGGAACCTACATATGAAATTTGAGAAAGACCCCTTCAGTACTTTCTCAGAAATAGCGATAACAAACTTCAATGGTCAAAATCCAAGATGGCTGCCTGTCGGCCATCTTGTTTTCCGATCGGTCCCAAAATGCAATATGCATAACTAGGCACCAAAGGGAACCTACATATGAAATTTGAGAAAGATCCCTCCAGTACTTTCTCAGAAATAGCGATAACAATCTTCAATTGTCAAAATCCAAGATGGCTGCCTGTTGGCCATGTTGTTTTCTGATCGGTCCCAAAATGCAATATGCATAACTAGGCACCAAGGGGAACCTACATATGAAGTTTGAGAAAGATCTCTTCAGTACTTTCTGAGGATTAGCGATAACAAGAATTGTTTACGGACGGACGGAGGGACGGACGGAGGGACGGACGGACGGACGGAGGGACGGACGGAGGGACGGACGGACGCAGGGTGATTTGAATAGCCCACCATCTGATGATGGTGGGCTAAAAATCTTATTGATATGTGAGGTACAAAGTCTCTATATACAGATGATTATTGGTGTACAGACTACCAGTACAGGTATACACATGTACTTACATAGAGCCGGAGGTGGTGTACACAGGTGTTTTTACAAAGTCTCTATATACAGATGATTATCAATGTACAGACTACCAGTACAGGTGTACACATGTACTTACATAGAGCCGGAGGTGGTGTACACAGGTGGAGGTACGAAGTCTCTATATACAGATGATTATTGACGTACAGACTACCAGTACAGGTATACACATGTACTTACATAGAGCCGGAGGTGGTGTACACAGGTGGAGGTACGAAGTCTCTATATACAGATGATTATTGGTGTACAGACCACCAGTACAGGTATACACATGTACTTATATAGAGCCGGAGGTGGTGTACAGAGGTGTTTATACAAAGTCTCTATATACAGATGATTATTGATGTACAGACTACCAGTACAGGTATACACATGTACTTACATAGAGCCGGAGGTGGTGGGCACTACAGGGATATCCTCTGGGGCTGCCCCTAAAACCCACGGGATGTGTCTTTGAGGAGCTAATGCACGCATAATCATAGTTCTGAAATTTTTTCAAAGAAAAATTATTATGAAGATATACATGATAATACATCAATATAAAACTTCACTATTCTTGGTGTTTAAAATTCCCAAAACACCTTCCGGTCAGAAGAGTTCACCGAACACTTTTTCTGTAGGTCTGAAGAATAGAATTCTCCAATAATTCTCTAATAAGTCTGAACAATTTAAAAAACATTTATTTCTTTAAGTTGGAAGAAGCTGCAAAGTCACTTCCTGTAGATAAACAATTAAAAACACACTTTTTCTTTATAGGTGGGAAGAATTCACAAAACTCTTTCAGGCCTGAACGTCCAGAGCATCCAAGTAAAACTTACCCTAGTATTTTGGCACAGTCATCATAATACTTTATGGAGTTTTTCACGAAGCTGAATCCGTTAACATCACAGACGTAAGATTTACCGCTGGCCCTGAGGAGATCAAACCCACACACATTTTGCTGAAACAGAAAAAATTCTGTGTGTTAGCATCATCACTGATAGATCTAGATGTGGTCTTTACTGACTTCAAAGCACAAACAAGGCACTGAATTCCACCCTCAGCTAAATAAACTTGGACAGTTCAATATCTCCTTATAGTATTCGAGTGGATCATATTTTTTTCCTGGGATATATCACATAACACCCAGGATCATCTGGAGGCAATGTCTCTTTGTAGTAGCGGGAGGCTACATCACTGTACAGAGGAAAACAACATACAAAGTTTGTAATTTACAGCATTGAACTTACTGGAGCCATAACTACAAAGGCATTGGGACCAAATTAAATCACTAAGATGAGATATGTGTGGGTGTGTTAATTCTGGGATTCTAGCTCTCTATATATATATTAAAACTTTGAAAGTAAAAACATTCATGGATACCCTTTAACAGCAAATGGAAGTGTAGTATAACAAATTAAATTGTTTTATTTAGAGGATAGTATATATATGTACCCCTGCGAGATGATGTTCATGAATGTTCATGAATCATTCATGAACTTTCAAGAATACTGTAAGTTTTTGATTCATGAAAAAATGTTCATGAATATTCATCAAATACCTCTCATGAACTCTTCATGAACTTTTATGAATAATTCTACAAATTCATTAAGATTCATGATAGTTCATCATATGTGATTATGAACTATTCATGAACTTTCATGCATAGATGATATTCATTAAAATTCATCAAAATGAATGAAATAGTATAAGAACAGTTGATAATGAATTTTGAAGAACTTTAATGGATGAGAATTTTATGTGATTATGAACTATTCATGAATTTTCATGCATTGATGATATTCATTAAAATTCATCAAAATGAATCAAATAGTAATGAATTTTGAAGAATTTTAATGAATGAGAATTTGACTTTAAAATTGAACATTTTCTTGAATAAAACAATACCTTACATTTTAAATTGAATAACAAACTTAAACTAAAAAGTTAATTGAATTCCATGTCTATATTACAATTTTGATGTTGCAATTGGCTTAAAGAAGAATAAGGAAACAATAAGAAAACTTCAAATTTCCCGCCAAATTTTTTCCCGCCCAAAAACTTTTAGCAGGAGAGTTCCAATACATGGCAGCCATGAGGCTTTTCTCACAGAGATGAATAACATGTTATTTTACAAATGAAGGCAAGTATTTATCTTTCATACCTGCTTCATGGTCAATACAACACTATCAGGAAATGAAATATTCAACTCTGGAAATATGTCAACCTGTTTATAGGTATGAATTAACTTAAAATCAATCACCATGCATGTGACCTAAATTTACATAGTGCACATAATATTCAAATAGCTTTGGCATTTCTTAAATTGAAATTGCATTGCCCATTTAACTAAATTGTTCAAACACATATCATTTGTGCAATGAGAATTAATGCAATAATGAAAATAAATCACTCTTATCTGAAGAATATCAAAAGGATTTTCCATCCAAATGATTGTGTAAATATACACATTTCAAGCAGTTATGAATTTTGAAACAAGTGATGGATCCATTTGAATGCAATTTTTAATGGAAGGACTACAAGGATATTAATTTTCAAACATGCATAGTGATACAGTTCATGACAAACTTTGATGAAATTAAGTGGTAAAATGCATGCAAATTCATTTTCTAAATAAGTTCATAACTCATGAATTAATCATGAATGATCATGAATAGAATAGTTCATGAATATTCATGAAATATGATGATTTTATGAATGAAAATCTTGATTTCAGGATTAATGAATGTTCATGAAATATTTCATTCATGAACATTCATCATAGTTTTAAGTTCATGAATATTCATGAACTAATCATGAATTGTCATGAATGAAAAAGTTCATGAGTATTCATCATAGTTTTAAGTTCATGAATATTCATGAACTAATCATGAATTGTCATGAATGAAAAAGTTCATGAACATTCATGAACTATGATGATTTCATGAATGAAAAAGTTCATGAACATTCATGAACTATGATGATTTCATGAATGAAAAACTTTCTTACATAATTCATGAATATTCATGAACATAATTTGAAAAAAATGTTCATGAAGTTTTAAGTTCATGAATTTCATGAAAATATTCATGAATAAATCACGAATATTCATGAATTTTGTTCATGAATAATTCATGAACTATTCATGAATGTTCATGAATTATTCATAATCGTTTCACAGGGGCTTGTTTTGAGTGGCTATACTGGCAATTAGAACATGAAATTTGGTTTGAACTCGAGACCGACAGGCAGAGGGAGCAGTTTGAAAAATGGTGTCCTGAAGGAGGAATTTGGCGATGTTTTCACGGATTATTGTGTTTTGGATGTAACAATTCGTATTGAGTGACACAGTAGGTTAAATAGAGGATATCTAACAATGTCTTCAGTAATACCAAATATATTTCATGAGTGGGGCTAATATTTTGATATTTTTCATGAGTGCGCAGCACGAGTGAAAATATCAAAATATTAGCCACACGAGTGAAATATATTTGGTATTACTGCAGACACTGTTAGATATTCTGTTTATTACATTTTTTATCAACGAAAACCCTACCCCGTATGCTAACTAGGACTACATGTACAGCGATAATTTGTAAACAAGAAAGTAGTTTCCCCTGTCCAGGTGCTGACATATATGTCGGGCTTTCTGATTGGTCAATTATTTTGGTATTTTCTAATCATTAATTTGATTGGTCAATCAGCAAAAGTGATATTTTTCACTAGTGAAAAATATCACTTTTATAGAATGAATAATTTTTTTATATTTCACTGGTAAAAATGTAATAAAGATGAATATTTCCTGATGACAGTAGTATATAGTATGCACCGTGTCAGTTTGAATAAATGTGTTTTTTAGTCGATTGAAGTGAGATGGGGTGCCGTTTCGCTCGTGACATGAGTTTCCGGCCTTCACTTTTACACAGTAAACATACCACTGATATCATTTTTTTTAATTCTAATTTTCTATGCAAGCACCTGTGACTCTAATATGACATGATCCATCTGACATCACACCATTGATAAAGAACATACAAAGGGACTGTGTAGCTTGTGTTATTACCTAATACACAGGTGTATCTACCCACAGTACAGGTATGTCTTATTACCCAACACACAGGTGTATCTACCCACAGTACAGGTATGTCTTATTATCCAATAACAGGTGTATCTACAGTACAGGTGTGTCTTATTACCCAATACACAGGTGTATCTACCCACAGTACAGGTATGTCTTATTACCCAATATACAGGTGTATCTACCCACAGTACAGGTATGTCTTATTACCCAATACACAGGTGTATCTACCCACAGTACAGGTATGTTTTATTACCCAATATACAGGTGTATCTAACCACAGTACAGGTATGTCTTATAACCCAATACACAGGTGTATCTACCCACAGTACAGGTATGTCTTATTACCCAATACACAGGTGTATCTACCCACAGTACAGGTATGTCTTATAACCCAATACACAGGTGTATCTACCCACAGTACAGGTATGTCTTATTACCCAAGACATAGGTGTATCTACCCACAGTACAGGTATGTCTTATTACCCAAGACATAGGTGTATCTACCCACAGTACAGGTATGTCTTATAACCCAATACACAGGTGTATCTACCCACAGTACAGGTATGTCTCATTACCCAATATACAGGTGTATCTACCCACAGTACAGGTATGTCTTATTACCTAATACACAGGTGTATCTACCTACAGTACAGGTGTGTCTTATTACCAAACACACAGGTGTATCTACCTACAGTACAGGTATGTCTTATTACCAAATATACAGATGTATCTACCCACAGTACAGGTATGTGTTATTACCCAATACACAGGTGTATCTAACCACAGTAAAGGAACGTCTTATTACCAAATACACAGGTATGTCTACCCACAGTACAGGTATGTCTTATAACTCAACACACAGATGTATCTACCTACAATACAGGTATGTCTTATTGCCTAATACACAGGTGTATCTACCCACAGTACAGGTATGTCTCATTACCCAATACACAGGTGTATGTACCCACAGTACAGGTGTGTCTTATTACCAAACACACAGGTGTATATACCCACAGTACAGGTATATATTATTACCCAGTACACATACCTAACAGACAATACATCCCAGGTGAACTGTAGGTATTTAAATATCATGGTTTATAAACATGACCCACATTGGCCTACTACGTAATCTATATATTCTTTACACCACTGTATTGCTAACCTCACACAACCAGGAAGTATATCAGATACCACCTCACAACAGGTAGATCTACACACATTCCTGTGGGCGTGTGTCCCTAGATACGATATTTGGTTACCTTATTTACCAATCAGAAGGATCATTCCATTCAGTTGATTTTAATTTTGGTAAAAACTGGCATTTTCAGTCTGAAAATAACAAATTTATGGAGTTTAAATCCTGGTTAAAACTGGAAATCTTCGGTAAGAGAGTAACAGATTGATCAACATGACAGGACAAGAAGGAAGTTAATTTGTGTGGCTGTGAATTCTGAAAGTGGAGAAATAAGGACAATGTAAAGTAACATTCTGACACGGGGGACGGACAACTTGGATCATCACAATTACTCTGTAACATCAGTGACCATGAGGTACTGTAGTTATTCCCTTGTGTTTTACATTACTGACTGGCTTGATAATAGTAGAGTGTTGCTTTAACAGCAAAAATTTTCAGAATTTCATCAAAATG
This sequence comes from Pecten maximus, assembly GCF_902652985.1. Taxonomy (NCBI): domain Eukaryota; kingdom Metazoa; phylum Mollusca; class Bivalvia; order Pectinida; family Pectinidae; genus Pecten; species Pecten maximus. The sequence continues at coordinate 15,326,338 of NC_047031.1, read as the reverse complement.
GCAACAGCAAAAATACCTATCCGTACAAAAGGTCAGACAACCTGTGTTCATCACAGGGGGAAACAACTGGAATTGTATTGTGAAAAATGTCAGGAACTTGCTTGTCTAACATGCCTTTCCTCTATTCACAAAAGCCATCCCCTTTGTCAGCTCAGTGAAATCACTCCTCAGAAGAAACAAGACATTGAAAACTTTATCGACAGAACAGAACAAAATGATCTGGTACAAATCAGCAAATACATCACCTCTACTGATACACACCTCAACGACAATGACAGTACATTTGAGAAACTGTCAGATCAGTTGAGGATACAAACAGACAAAATAAAACAAGACCTTGACAATCTTACTGCAGAGACACTCTCTCTTTATCAGATAATGAAAGAGGACAATACCAAACTCATACAGAAATACAAACAGGACCTGGAGATGTACGACAAACAACTCAAACAACAAATACAGGAATGTAAGACAGCCCTTCAGCGCGGCTCTCACATAGAAATCTACGATACAGGATGTGAAATAGATTCTCACATACATTTCCCTGCTAAACCTATCCTAGGTACTGTCAGCTTTACTCCAAACAAAAATCCTGAAGGTCACATCAAACTTGCTTTGGGGAAAGTTATCACCTCAGGTCAAGGTCATGCATCCACTGACCAGGATTGGTCAGTCTCAACATCAGATGATCCAGGACAATCCTCTTCACAACAACAGCAACAACAACAACAGTCAGGAGATAAAGGGAAGAAAGCATTGACAAGGTATAAACTACTGTCAGAGACCAAGGTGGTGGAGCATTGGAAGTCTACATGTAACTTTACATCTATATGTCCCACCACTGATGACCAGGCCTGGACCAGTAACTACAGTAAAACATTAACTCTCCTGGACAGGAAGGGTACAGTAATACGGACGGACACACACAAGGCTGTGATCAATGACATCAGTCTGTCACCTACAACACACACACTGTGGGTCTGTGACAGAGAAAACAACATCCTGGAATTGGTATCAGGACAACTAACACACAGATTCACAACCAATGAGGTACCACGGTGTATATGTGTTACAGCCAGTAACCATGTCATTGTGGGCTTGGTCAAACACATCTGTAAATTTACTACACAAGGTCAGATGGTGCTCACTACAATGGCTATAGGGACTGGGAAACCATTAGTGTATACACCACACAGGATCACAGAGTGTCCTGTCACTCACAATGTCGCAGTGATTGATTTCAGGAATAAAAGTGATGGTGGTGATGGAAACCAGCATGTTGTTGTCATGGATACTGACTTTCAGGAATTGTTTGTATATAGAGGTGATATCCCCAGTACATATAAAACACCACAAACAGGAGGTAAACAAGTTAACCCCCAGAGTGTGGTGTATGATAGTGTGGGAAACCTCATCATAGGGGACTATTACAACAACAGGGTCCTACTCCTCAGTGGAGGTGGTGAGTTCCTCAGGATCATACACACAGACACAACCTGGACATGTGCTGTAGGTGTAGACAGGAAGGATGTCCTGTGGGCAGTGTTTGGGTTCCACAATGTAAAACTACTACAGTACAGCAGTATGTAATAGCTATAAACTACTACAGTACAGTAGTGTGTGATAGCTATAAACTACTACAGTACAGCAGTATGTGATAGCCATAAACTACTACAGTACAACAGTATGTGATAACTATAAACTACTACAGTACAACAGTATGTGATAACTATAAACTAATACAATACAGCATTATGTGATAGCTATAAACTACTACAGTACAGCAGTATGTGATAGCTATAAATTAACTACTACAGTACAGCAGTATGTGATAGCTATAAACTACTACAGTACAGCAGTATGTGATAGCTATAAAATATTACAGTACAACAGTATGTGATAGCTATAAACTACTACAGTACAGCAGTATGTGATAGCTATAAACTACTACAGTACAGCAGTATGTGATAGCTATAAACTACTACAGTACAGCAGTATGTGATAGCTATAAAGTACTACAGTACAGCAGTATGTGATAGCTATAAACTACTACAGTACAGCAGTATGTGATAGCTATAAACTACTACAGTACAGCAGTATGTGATAGCTATAAAGTACTACAGTACAGCAGTATGTGATAGCTATAAACTACTACAGTACAGCAGTATGTGATAGCTATAAACTACTACAGTACAGCAGTATGTGATAGCTATAAAGTACTACAGTACAGCAGTATGTGATAGCTATAAACTACTACTGTACAGCAGTATGTGATAGCTATAAACTACTACAGTACAGCAGTATTTGATAACTAAATTGTTTAGGAACCAAAGACGACACACAAAAGGCAATTAGAATAGGTCACTTGGGACTTTGTATCAGGTGACCTAATAAAACTCATTGCTATTGTAACCCCACAAGATCCTTCATCACAAACATGACATAGTAGTCATTTATAGATTTTAGTATACCCCTGTGATCTTAGGTGTAGGTCTTTCATTTGAACAAACTGAGAAGCCCTTCATTACAGTGCATTCCGCTTAATCGGGTTGCCTATTTGCGGGGGCTTTTTACCCGATTAACCGACTTACCCGATAAGCCGAAATGCACGTCGCCATCTTGGATTTGGTCCGTAATGGTTGTCAGACTTGGGTCGATTTTGGATGAAAATATTTTCGTTATTATTGTTAATAAACAGTGTTTTTGTTTGTGCTTTTACTGATGTCAAATTGTCAGATTACTATTACTAATTGTATAAAAATGTGTGTATTAAAATAACAAAACCTTAATGATTTTCTTATTCGCGGCACAGTACAATCGTAGCACCTCAAATCAGGGGGTCATACATCCCTATTTCATCCATGTGTTTCCCAATTTGACATACGATCTAAGGACTCGCCGACAATTACAGCTAAAATCATTTATGTTTATCATAGAGACATTCTTATGTTCGCTTTGAAGTTTAAAATATTCCATATTATTTCCAATTACCAAAGCACAGAGATCGGAGAACCCGAGTTTATTTAGGTCGTTTCCTGTGGTATAAATTTATACAAACTTGACACTGGGAGTCACTGATAAAACAACACGAAATCCAATGTAATGTTTTTTATTAACCAGTTCTAATCCTTACCTAAATAGGAATTATGAGCTAACGCCGGGCGTCTGTCCTTTTACTGCTCGCTACCGATTTTTACCGGTGTCGTCACATTTCCCCGTGGCGAACCCCTCACTTTGGATTGGGTGAGGACAAAACCCGGAATGCACTCAGGCGTGAAGAGATTTTTCATAATATTTTGTATTTATTAGGACATATCTCCGTTATTACTGAATGGATTTTTTTTCGGATACCAGCAGTAAAAGGGTTGATTTATGACCTTTAAAATGGTATAAGTAATATTTAACAGTATCAAAAATTAGAAGTGAAAGTGGTGGCCGGAATGAACCCATATGGAATAAAAATGTCAATATTTACAACTGTTTTCGTTAAAATAAATACCCATATCTCAAATATTACTGAACAGATTTTTGTTCGGGAACCACACAAAAACGGAGAATTTAGTACTCTTTCACATGATATAAACTGTTTGAATACATGTTCGATATTACTTTCAAAAGTGGTGGCCGGAATGAATTGATGTGGTGTGAAAAAATAGCAAAATCATCAAAGTTACATGTAAATTTCCATCTTTATTGGTCCATAACTCTTTTATTACTTAACCGATTTCTGTTCGGAACACACTCTAGACAAGATAATTTTATAGGCTTTAAGCTGATATGATTTTTATTAATATTCATTACAAATTCGGTGCAAAAGTGGTGGCCGGAATGAACCTAGTTGAAATTCACGGACGCCATTTTGAACAAAAGTTGAATGTAAAAACAACACAAGCTACATGCTAGTTCTTTAATACAAGGGAAGTAACTCGAGCAAGGAAAAATTACCTGTAGAACTTTTAGCCATTATGTTAGAATGTTACCAGGCTCTGCGACGTGGACGCAGTGACGTGGACGCAGTTCTACTTAAGAGCCCATTATTTATTTTTTTTTTTATTTTTTTTTTTTATTCTTTTATTTTCATAGAGTCAGTTTATTTTTGCTTTATTGTTTTATTTAAATGAATTTAATTTTTTTATTGTAATCTTTTTATTCTATTTTTGTTTCATTGTTCTTCAGACTCTGTAAGATTTGCACACTCTTTATGTTTCCACGTTTTGCAATGTACCCTACCTGTTCTCCAGTCACAGCCAATCATTTCATCCATCCTATCTGGAAACCCACAAGAACAACTACAATTTATTGTGATACTGTTATTACTTGCCTTTTTTAGTTGTGATGCTATTTTAACGAACTGTGGAAACGGCATGAAATAACCTTTATCTAAACACCAAATTAAGTGATCCCGCATTTGATTTCAAATGAAGTTAGTTTTTTGTTTGAATGAATTACCTTTAAAACAAAATTCTACCATATTAGCTATTGCAAAAAGCCCACAATCTTATAGCCATTATTTTGATCTGTACATCTAAAATTTTGACTGGGATACTACTTTTATTATTACCGTAAATACTACAAAGCTGAAGTTCGATTGACGGAGTATTAACTGTATGATTTTCTTTTGATGCTAAACTGTCTAGAAGGGATATATTTCCATTACTTGTTTGAAAACTTGTAACCCAGTGGTCTCTTCCATTATGGTGAATTTGAACAGAAGGTGAAACTACAGATTGAAAAGCTATTTGGTTTTTCCATTTGCATTTATTTGAATCATATACTGGAGCTAAGTTTGTCAACTGAAAACCATTCAAACCAGGAAATTGTTTAGACATTATTGATTGTACTTCATTTATAATATCAGAACAAATCAATTCTTTATTGGAAATTTTAAGTTTATGGCTTTCATTTAAGTTATTTAGTTAAGTGTAGCGACTCTGTGTTATCAGCGACTTTACGTTTTTGTACATGCTACAAGCTTAATATCAAGTCTCAAGTAAGATTGGTTATTGAAAAGAAGTTGTTTTAAGTTTGATCTAAGCATATTTGACCCCTGTGACCTTGAATATCATTCAAGGTCATTCATTGAATAATTTTGCCGCTGGTCAACGCAGCATGCTACAGACCCAATATCCCCTTTCTGGGTTATTGGGAAGAAATTGTTTAAAAGAGTTTAGCATATTTGACTCCTGTGACCTTAAATGTAAGTCAAGGTCATTTGTTTGAACATATTTGGTAGCCCTTCATCCCAGCATGCAACAGACCAAATATCTGACCTCTGGGTATCTTGATTATTCAATATGAACTTACTCTGTCCAAGAGGTGATCAGATATTATATGTACACACTAAAGAATGTGTGCATCACTCACAGACCAACACACGCTCCAAGTGATAACTTCATATCCTACTGTGGGGGGATATGAGAGATAACATTGAAGTACGGTAAACCTCCGGTTAGTTCGAACAAAATTAAATAAATATTGACGAATCGGTTCGAATTATTCGAAATTATGCTTCAGAAAATAAGCGTGAGTTCGAACTATTCGAGTCAATATCGGCGAAAATCTCGGCAGAGTGAAATCATTAGACACAAACACATCCATCGTAAATCTGATACGTAACATCGGCGGCCTGAACAATGGCACATTTATAAGTAAGTAAAATAATAGAATTTTATTTAATTGAATGTTAATTGATCGTTAAACGTTCTTCATTTCGCGATAATTATGATGGTTATTGCGCGAAGCCGCTCGGTTAATACGTAGCTACAGTATAGGCCACAAAACAGTACAGTACACCAGAGACGTGTATATCACATATATTGTGATATACAAGTCTCTGAGTACACGTTTCATTTGTGACACAAAAGTTAAACATTTGTACAGTATAATCTTTGCATGGTTATATATTTTATCTGAATCAGAAACTATTGCTATATTATTGTAATAAATGGTCTCTTCAATATATCAAAAGCAGTCTACATAACCTGTTGCGTTTACAAAAGCACTACTGTAAAAATAGGCGATAGATTCTATATGTTGGTAAAATTAGGTCAGAACATCAACATGTCTGTTTTTTAATATGCCCAGTCGTTTTATCTACCAAACATAGTTGATACCTGCAAAATTATCCATCACTAATTGGGACACATGTGGATTGTTTTGACTGGATATGAATGCTTTTCACATCACTCAGCACGATCGGGCAGCCGATCCTTTCAACTTTACTGCAAGCGACACCTCGCGAGGCAGGTTTTCAGGTAATACCTTGATTGGCCATACTTAAGAGATGTCCAGTCACAATTAAATTATCATAATGCTAAGTTAACACTAGTTATATGTGAAAATACACGGACGATTTCTTAGTTTGCCATACAGTGCGAATACAAATATCGCATGTTATTTATACCTTATCGGGGCCTAAATTTGCAATCAGCTGTCTCGTGCGTGGTGCAATGTAAACAAGGATGGATAGTATTGCAACAGCAATACAAAGTCCCCTGCCTGACCCAGGAGTGCAACTATTTATTTCCCATTTTTTAAACGTGTTATACTGATCACGTATACAAAGTTTCGTTAAAATCAGAGTAGTACTTTAGGATTGTCCGGACACGCCTCAACCAATGAGAAACCGGCGGCCATTTTGAAAAATGTTTTTTTTCGAAAAGAAAAATTGGGATGCACAACTACATGTGATACTGATAATGTATACCAAGTTTCGTTAAAATCGGAGTAGTACTTTAGGAGGAGTTGTCCGGACAAGTCTCAACCAATGAGAAGTTGGCGGCCATTTTGAAAATTGGTTTTTCGGAAAAAAAATGTAGGATGCACAACTACATGTTATACTGATCATGAATACCAAATTTCGTTAAAATCGGAGTAGTACTTTAGGAGGAGTTGTCCGGACAAGCCTCAACCAATGAGAAGCCGGCAGCCATTTTGAAAAATAAATTTTTGAAGAAAAAATATGTGGGATGCACAACTACATGTTATACTGATCATGTATACCAAGTTTCGTTAAAATCGGAGTAGTACTTGAGGAGGAGTTGTCCGGACAAGTCTCAACCAATGAGAAGTCGGCGGCCATTTTGAAAATTGGTTTTTCGAAAAAAAAAATGTGGGATGCACAACTACATGTTATACTGATCATGTATACCAAGTTTCATTAAAATCGGAGTAGTACTTTAGGAGGAGTTGTCCGGACAAGCCTCAACCAATGAGAAGCCGGCAGCCATTTTGAAAAATGAATTTTTGAAAAAAAAATGAGGGATGCACAACTACATGTTATACTGATCATGTACACCAAGTTTCGTTAAAATCGGAGTTGAACTTTAGGAGGAGTAGTCCGGACAAGCCTCAACCAATGAGAAGCCGGCAGCCATTTTGATAATTGGTTTTCGAAAAAAAAAATTGTGGGATGCACAACTACATGTTATACTGATCATGTATACCAAGTTTCATTAAAATCGGAGTAGTACTTTAGAAGGAGTTGTCCGGATAACTATTGCGTGACAGACAGACAGACGGACAGACAGACAGAGACAGACAGACGGACGGAGGGTAAACCTATAGTCCCCCCGTTTTTCAAACGGCAGGGGACTAAAAACTGAAATAACGTTAAATTATGTGGCATATATCAAATCAGACGCATTCTAATGATCACGCATACAATCTAATAACCTAAACGTGCTTGCTGATCAAATTGAAATCTTCGGGGCCGAGTCGTCGCGAGCTTTCAATGGAGTTTGCCGAAAATAATCTTACTCTACGTTCTTCATTTGACAAGTTCGAACTATCCGAAATGGTGTCAGTTATAAACAGCCAGAGTTCGAACTATTACTAGCTAAAAAAGTATCGTTTTTCTAGGAAAAAATGTGTGTTCGAACTATCCGCGTGTTCGAATTACAGAGGAGCCCACTTATTTGCATATCGGTTATTTGAATATCCCGCTTATTTGCATAAAATTCTCAGGTCCCGATTTTTTTCTTCTTTATCTTTGTATCTCAATCCCGTGTATTTGCATCGACTAAAACACCGACTCCCACTTATATGCATATAAAAATTCCAAAAACTCGAAAAATTTTAATTGATTTTAGGGTATTTTTGTGATTTTCCCGTAATAAAAGTTTGAGGAAATGTGTTTTAACTTACATATTGAGTCGACACGATGTACAACGGTATGTTATCATTGGTTCACACTTCGTCATTACAGGTTACGTTCGATGCATCGATATCGACATTAAGTAATTATTTAGACCATATCAGTAGCAATGTGCAGAAGAATTACTGAATAAAATATCTATATGCCTCATCTTTTGATGAGATTTGTTTATTTATTATAGCATCAATCCAAACCTGTGTTCTGTGCACTTGAACACTCGCTGAGGCAGGTTGCGATCGCCATGATTGTTTTCTAGGCGCGTTGCATTGTGGGGGCATATGTGTAATGAACGACAACTCTTTCTGTGTGTGCGCCATTTTCCAAAACAAACCCAAACGACAATACACATGTCACGGTCATTTAAGACAGCCTATTGCTTCAGCAGTTCACCATCTATGATCAAAAGACTAATATACTCATAGCAGGAACACAACTTATCTCGAGACGATAATGAATGTTAATTGAAACGATGACATTGTACACCGTAGTGCCAACCCACGCGTGTATGACCGATATCGGACCCAGAGACTCGGAGTGACAAGTAGTAAACGATGAAGTGTATGCAAATATTTGTACATTTACAAAGAATAACAACCCATGTATTTCGTATTTACTCTTATATTTTTAAATAATGTTGTTTTTTTAAATATATTTTTAATGCAAATAACGTAAACAATCATATAGCGCCTATTTTGAGTACCTACCTGACGATCTACATGTGTATAAGAGGGGCCAAAACCCAACTCCGCCTATACGAATACTCCGGTTATTTGCATATTTTGTCATGGAAAAAGGGCTATGCAAATAAGCGGGTTGCTCTGTAATTGGAGGTTTACCGTATATAATATCTTTACCTTGAATGCCTGGCACACCTTTCTAGCCAGGAGTTTTTCTTTGGCACTCAGAATCACAGGAAACCGGACTTCTTTTCCATCTTTGTCACGCTCTACTTTCCCATCTAAGGCTGGTGATTTTCTTGCCTCAGCATGTGCATAATCAGGACCAACTGTATACACCTGTAATTGATATACTCTCATTAGTTTACACCTGTAATTAATATACTCTAATTGGTATACACCTGTAATTAATATACTCTAATTAGTATACACCTGTAATTAATATACTCTAATTAGTATACACCTGTAATTAATATACTCTAATTGGTATACACCTGTAATTAATATACTCTAATTAGTATACACCTGTAATTGATATACTCTAATTAGTATACACCTGTAATCAATATACATGTACTCTAATTAGTATACACCTGTAATTATCATATACCTGTATTTATTACATACCTGTGATTAGTAATTTTCCTCATGTCAAAAATATGACTATCAACCAAGCAAATAATAATATTTTGAAAACAATTACATAAATAATACATATGTCTGAGTTTGGCTTTTTAGGCAATCCAATATTTTCGCATTGGGTATTTAGTTATGTACTTTTTTAATGACTGTAAATACAAAGTAAAATTATATTCTCCTGGAATATTATCAACTATACAGTTTATATAAAACAACTGGTGAAGGAAGACACATTTTCTGTCTTGTGCTTTGTCACGGTCTTGAACTATAAAACAATAATCTATGGCATCAAATCGCCTTGCCAGAAATATCTAAAGCCGATTAACAACTACAGCCAATCTAATTAAAATCTAGATGGTCATTCTTACTATGGTACATGAACATCTAACAACATCCCATAAGGGGTCACCTACGGGTGATTTTTTTAATTGGCCAATCAAATGACTACTGCCAGAATCTTGGAAGTGAATTTTATATGTCTGAATTAGCATGACAGCAGTGCATAGCTTGTAGTATCTGTCAATTTAATTGTTTCAAGTCTGTTCATCCCACAAAGCACATAGCCATATATATGCTGTGACAAAACGGTTTGCTTCGATGACATTGATAAATTGACTATTCGTCCTGAAAGTGAAATATGCACGTCTCAGAGGCCATCAGAATGTGACCCCTTATAATTATGGAATGTCGTTAGATGTTCATATAGCATAGTGAGTGAGAGGCCATCAGAATGTGACATCTTATGGAATGTTAGATGTTCATGATCACATAACATAGTGAGAGTGACTATCTAGATTTTAATTAGATTGCAACAACACCATGACCATAATTATATATGTTCAAAGTAAGACGTGTTGGTGTCATAGCGATCAACAGCCCGATACTCTGACATATGATTATAGCAACAAATTATATATGTAGTATGATTATTACTGTAGATCTGTATATGTTTTTATTTATGTTTGTCAGTTACAATTATCAATTAAACAGTGTGTGTAATACATCTTGTCTGCATTTTGTTGTTCATATCAAGGGACAAAAGAAATCTACAAATGCAACTTGGGAAAGATTCACTGTATGGGATAAATGTTTCTAAAGGTCAACATACCAATTAACACAGAGTGTTGTTATAATAACCCAGCTGATGATGGTACAGGGTATTGTTATAATAACCCAGCTGATGATGGTACAGGGTATTGTTATAATAACCCAGCTGATGATGGTACAGGGTATTGTTATAATAACCCAGCTGATGATGGTACAGGGTATTGTTATAATAACCCAGCTGATGATGGTACAGAGTATTGTTATAATAACCCAGCTGATGATGGTACAGGGTATTGTTATAATAACCCAGCTGATGATGGTACAGGGTATTGTTATAATAACCCAGCTGATGATGGTACAGAGTATTGTTATAATAACCCAGCTCATGATGGTACAGAGTATTGTTATAATAACCCAGCTCATGATGGTACAGAGTATTGTTATAATAACACCGCTGATGATGGTACAGAGTATTGTTATAATAACCCAGCTCATGATGGTACAGGGTATTGTTATAATAACCTACCTGATGATGGTACAGGGTATTGTTATAATAACCCAGCTGATGATGGTACAGGGTATTGTTATAATAACCCAAGCCAGCTGATGATGGTACAGGGTATTGTTATAATAACCCAGCTGATGATGGTACAGGGTATTGTTATAATAACCCAGCTGATGGTGGTACAGGGTATTGTTATAATAACCCAAGCCAGCTGATGATGGTACAGGGTATTGTTATAATAACCCAGCTGATGATGGTACAGGGTATTGTTATAATAACCTACCTGATGATGGTACAGGGTATTGTTATAATAACCTACCTGATGATGGTACAGGGTATTGTTATAATAACCCAGCTGATGATGGTACAGGGCATTGTTATAATAACCCAGCTGATGATGGTACAGGGTATTGTTATAATAACCGGGCAGCTGATGGTGGTACAGGGTATTGTTATAATAACCCAGCTGATGGTGGTACAGGGTATTGTTATAATAACCCAGCTGATGATGGTACAGAGTATTGTTATAATAACACCGCTGATGATGGTACAGGGTATTGTTATAATAACCCAGCTGATGATGGTACAGGGCATTGTTATAATAACCCAGCTGATGATGGTACAGGGTATTGTTATAATAACCGGGCAGCTGATGGTGGTACAGGGTATTGTTATAATAACCGGGCAGCTGATGGTGGTACAGGGTATTGTTATAATAACCCAGCTGATGATGGTACAGGGTATTGTTATAATAACCTACCTGATGATGGTACAGGGTATTGTTATAATAACCCAGCTGATGATGGTACAGGGTATTGTTATAATAACCCAGCTGATGATGGTACAGGGCATTGTTATAATAACCCAGCTGATGATGGTACAGGGTATTGTTATAATAACCGGGCAGCTGATGATGGTACAGGGTATTGTTATAATAACCCAGCTGATGATGGTACAGGGTATTGTTATAATAACCCAGCTGATGATGGTACAGGGTATTGTTATGATAACCCAGCTCATGATGGTACAGGGTATTGTTATGATAACCCAGCTCATGATGGTACAGGGTATTGTTATAATAACCCAGCTGATGATGGTACAGAATATTGTTATAATAACGCAGCTGATGATGGTACAGGGTATTGTTATAATAACCCAGCTGATGATGGTACAGGGTATTGTTATAATAACCCAGCTGATGATGGTACAGGGTATTGTTATAATAACCCAGCTGATGATGGTACAGAGTATTGTTATAATAACCCAGCTGATGATGGTACAGGGTATTGTTATAATAACCCAGCTGATGATGGTAGAGTATTGTTATAATAACCCAGCTCATGATGGTACAGAGTATTGTTATAATAACCCAGCTCATGATGGTACAGAGTATTGTTATAATAACACCGCTGATGATGGTACAGGGTATTGTTATGATAACCCAGCTGATGGTGGTACAGGGTATTGTTATAATAACCCAGCTGATGGTGGTACAGGGTATTGTTATAATAACCCATGCCAGCTGATGATGGTACAGGGTATTGTTATGATAACCCAGCTCATGATGGTACAGGGTATTGTTATGATAACCCAGCTCATGATGGTACAGGGTATTGTTATAATAACCCAGCTGATGATGGTACAGAATATTGTTATAATAACCCAGCTGATGATGGTACAGGGTATTGTTATAATAACCCAGCTGATGATGGTACAGGGTATTGTTATAATAACCCAGCTGATGATGGTACAGGGTATTGTTATAATAACCCAGCTGATGATGGTACAGAGTATTGTTATAATAACCCAGCTGATGATGGTACAGGGTATTGTTATAATAACCCAGCTGATGATGGTAGAGTATTGTTATAATAACCCAGCTCATGATGGTACAGAGTATTGTTATAATAACCCAGCTCATGATGGTACAGAGTATTGTTATAATAACACCGCTGATGATGGTACAGGGTATTGTTATGATAACCCAGCTGATGGTGGTACAGGGTATTGTTATAATAACCCAGCTGATGGTGGTACAGGGTATTGTTATAATAACCCATGCCAGCTGATGATGGTACAGGGTATTGTTATAATAACCCAGCTGATGATGGTACAGGGTATTGTTATAATAACCCAGCTGATGATGGTACAGGGTATTGTTATAATAACCCATGCCAGCTGATGATGGTACAGGGTATTGTTATAATAACCCAGCTGATGATGGTACAGGGTATTGTTATAATAACCCAGCTGATGATGGTACAGGGCATTGTTATAATAACCCAGCTGATGATGGTACAGGGTATTGTTATAATAACCCAGCTGATGATGGTACAGGGTATTGTTATAATAACCCAGCTGATGGTGGTACAGGGTATTGTTATAATAACCCAGCTGATGATGGTACAGGGTATTGTTATAATAACCCAGCTGATGATGGTACAGGGTATTGTTATAATAACCCAGCTGATGATGGTACAGGGTATTGTTATAATAACCCAGCTGATGATGGTACAGGGTATTGTTATAATAACCTACCTGATAATGGTACAGGGTATTGTTATAATAACCCAGCTGATGATGGTACAGGGTATTGTTATAATAACCCAGCTGATGATGGTACAGAGTATTGTTATAATAACACCGCTGATGATGGTACAGGGCATTGTTATAATAACCCAGCTGATGATGGTACAGGGCATTGTTATAATAACCCAGCTGATGATGGTACAGGGTATTGTTATAATAACCGGGCAGCTGATGGTGGTACAGGGTATTGTTATAATAACCCAGCTGATGATGGTACAGGGTATTGTTATAATAACCTACCTGATGATGGTACAGGGTATTGTTATAATAACCGGGCAGCTGATGGTGGTACAGGGTATTGTTATAATAACCGGGCAGCTGATGATGGTACAGGGTATTGTTATAATAACCCAGCTGATGATGGTACAGGGTATTGTTATAATAACCTACCTGATGATGGTACAGGGTATTGTTATAATAACCCAGCTGATGATGGTACAGGGTATTGTTATAATAACCCAGCTGATGATGGTACAGGGTATTGTTATAATAACCCAGCTGATGATGGTACAGGGCATTGTTATAATAACCCAGCTGATGATGGTACAGGGTATTGTTATAATAACCTACCTGATGATGGTACAGAGTATTGTTATAATAACCCAGCTGATGGTGGTACAGAGTATTGTTATAATAACCGGGCAGCTGATGATGGTACAGGGTATTGTTATAATAACCCAGCTGATGATGGTACAGGGTATTGTTATAATAACCCAGCTGATGATGGTACAGGGTATTGTTATGATAACCCAGCTCATGATGGTACAGGGTATTGTTATGATAACCCAGCTCATGATGGTACAGGGTATTGTTATAATAACCCAGCTGATGATGGTACAGAATATTGTTATAATAACCCAGCTGATGATGGTACAGGGTATTGTTATAATAACCCAGCTGATGATGGTACAGGGTATTGTTATAATAACCCAGCTGATGATGGTACAGGGTATTGTTATAATAACCCAGCTGATGATGGTACAGGGTATTGTTATAATAACCCAGCTGATGATGGTACAGAGTATTGTTATAATAACCCAGCTGATGATGGTACAGAGTGTTGTTATAATAACCCAGCTGATGATGGTACAGGGTATTGTTATAATAACCCAGCTGATGATGGTACAGAGTATTGTTTTGATTACCCAGCTGATGATGGTACAGAGTATTGTTTTGATTACCCAGCTGATGATGGTACAGGGCATTGTTATAATAACCCAGCTGATGATGAAACAGAGTATTGTTATAATAACCCAGCTGATGATGGTACAGAGTATTGTTATAATAACCCAGCTGATGATGGTACAGGGTATTGTTATAATAACCCAGCTCATGATGGTACAGGGTATTGTTATAATAACCCAGCTCATGATGGTACTGGGTACTGTTATAATAACCCAGCTTATGATGATGATAATAATAAGATGTATATTCTGAAACACAACTTATATCATTTTAAAATTCTGACAGTGATAACAATAGGATATCCATATCTCTGATACATGGCCATAATTAGAGGTGTCACGATTCACCGATACATCAATGTTTTGGATCGCAGAGTGGTGCATCAATGCATCGTCTATCCTTGATTTGTATTGCGGCACTTGAAAATTTGTAGTTATCCCCCTTGACCAACGTTAGCTTACGTTTTGTTGTAAACAACATGGCTGACAGGCCGTTATAGCGGCTTATAAAGCTGCCTGTTCTTTCAAATCCAAATTATCAAAAATTAAGTATGCTTTTTGAGAAATGGATAAAAGGTATGTTTTTTTAACAAATGTTGATAAAGACTCAATTATTCTGGAAATACCACAAACACAAACATGACTACTGTACGATGGAATACATGATATCTGATGGGGCATCAGCTTTTTCATATATTGTGATATGTACCGTATGGTGACCCCTGTATCGTGATACGAATTGTATTGCTACCCATCTTGAGATATACAGCTCTAGTCATAATGTATACCGAGATACAAATGACTTTATTTTGACATTACTTACAGAAATTTCAAATCAAACTGAAGACTTAACATGATACACACCTTTACATCAGTTCCATCGGTTGGCATAAAATCCTCGTAGATATAGGAGCCAGACTGGCGTACACGATTGACTTGGTAGTAGGCACTACTCCGGGGACCAACCTGCATCCAGAGGAATTAGAGAATTTGAAAAGATAATACACGACATAATAGTATTTAACAAGATTCTTACTTTGTCAGTATAGCAAGATCTATCTCTCAAGCTTACGTATTTTTTAAAACCTCCATGTAATAAAGGGATCATATTGAAACATTGTATTTGACATTTGTAAATAATGTTGCATGGTAAGACAAATTGCAAAGTTTGAAAACCTGTTATTCTCAAAATTCACCTAAATATGACATTTTTACACAAAAAGAAACACACTTTCTGATATGGGAAAAGATAACTTAACTGACATATAACAGTATGTATTACAATTCTACAATAACCAGATCTGCCATGGGAATTTGTAAGTCAATTGAAAAAGCAATAAAGATCCAGAAAGTAAAAAACTTAAGATTTGAATAATGTAGGGTTTTTACATCCACAGAGTACACCAAAACATTGAAATTCATGTAATCTATATATGTACAAGGTATCTACATGCATATTCTTATTTCTAGGTTTGAATGAAATCTGAGTTAAACATTTAAGATTTTAGACGAGATTCCCAGCATCCCTGATTTCCAGTCACCATAGATAATCATGTCTGGATGACATTCCATATTTGAAGGGTGTATTGATCAACTTTGTGGTTTAATTATATACGTATATGTAATTTGGTAAAAGCTGCCCTTATACTTTTTGACAGGCAGATCTAATAGAGGAATTTTTTAAAGTGAAATGTTGAGGCCATTACCACTAAAAATGTACCACTTTGCTTTTTGGACACAGGTGAGGCAAAAACTGTTATTTTAACCCAAAATCAATTAAAAGAGGGCAAAATTTCAACAATATTTTGATCACCATGGAGTCTATTAAAAAAGAATTAAGAGAATAACATCACATTCTGTTACAATAGATCAAATCTCTTTTATTTATCTCAAATCAACTCAATTGTAGAGTTACCTCCCTCTAACTCCGGTCTAGATTTAACTTATTCATGATTTTATCTTACCACAAACATCAACTCAAACTGATGTTGTTTCCTTGATGACTTCGCCTTACCTTCCTGAAGAGTCGTTGACTACCTCCACCGGCCGCCACAGGGAAATAGATGTAAACATTGTGATCCTCGGCTGACACAGGCTTCTCTACAAAGGGTTTGTGAAACACCACGCCATTTACCTCGATACAGTCCTCCGCATCAGTGTACTGACCTGTACAGATAAAAGTCAATAACTGTAGAATTATTCTTATTTTAGAAAACCCGATTACATTCTCAAGAATCTATCAAACATTCTCAGTTCATCAGTAAAGTCTGTTTTGGCGTAATTGGTCTACAGTACACATACTTGAGTATAAATATAATATTGATTATGAGTATAGAATCTCATGGTATATAAATTAAAGCTACTCACACAGTTGTACTGAAAAGGTCCATCAGTAAGGTACCATGTAATAATCTTATCTAGTTGCATTAAGTCACAATATAGAGGAGATTTAGATACCTTAGCGTATTACACTGTCTTAAATGTAAACTTGTCTTTGAATGGTTGGGTGGTTGTAAACCTGTCTTTGAAAGTTGTTGGGTGGTCGTAAACCTGTCTTTAAGTGGTTGGTTGGTTGTAAACCTGTCTCTGATAGATTGGGTGGTTGTAAACCTGTCTCTGATAGATTGGGTGGTTGTAAACCTGTCTCTGAATGGTTGGGTAGTTGCAAACCTGTCTCTGATTGGTTGGGTGATTATAAACCTGTGTATGAGTGGTTGGGTGGTTGCAAACCTGTCTCTGATAGATTGGGTGGTTGTAAACCTGTCTCTGATTGGTTGGGTGGTTGCAAACCTGTCTCTGATTGGTTGGGTGATTATAAACCTGTGTATAAGTGGTTGGTTGGTTGTAAACCTGTCTCTGATAGATTGGGTGGTTGTAAACCTGTCTCTGAATGGTTGGGTAGTTGCAAACCTGTGTCTGATTGGTTGGGTGATTATAAACCTGTGTATGAGTGGTTGGGTGGTTGGGTGGTTGTAAACCTGTCTCTGATAGATTGGGTGGTTGTAAATTAAACCTGTCTCTGATTGGTTGGGTGGTTGTAAACCTGTCTATGATTGGTTTGGTAGTAGAGAGGATATTGTACTCACCTTTTCTGACCAGAGTTCTGCTCCCCAAATGGCAATGAATAAGTATGTGTTTACCTATAGCCAAATGTAGGATTTCCCCCAAGTAGTACTATTGTACAGTTTTCCAAACATAATGATCCTTTCACACATTATCAACTCCCCCTGTTGTTGTTGATTAATATATAATGCAATCATTCTGAAGATATATTATGTAGTTGTAACCAATCACTTGAGTTTACAGAATCTACTGAAAATCACTAAAGTGAAGATGTTCATTATTCAAATCTTTGTAAATATGTGACTGAACATTTTACAGTTTCATTTTCCGTCATCAATCAATGCTATATATTTCAGTATTAGACTTACATTTAGCCGTTCCATTTCCCTCCCTGTTTAATATAGCATATCTGGGATGGATGATGCCTTCTGCTTCCAGCTTTTCATAAACCAATCTCCTGTTGAACAATAAATATGTCATGAAATCAATAATAGTCTGATATAGGCAATGTAGTATAGAATCTCGAGATAATATCCACTACACCTCCAAGTGTCTTTTTGACACCCACAAATAAAATTTGATCTTTGGTTTTGAAGAGAAATATCTATTTGATGTTTAATTTTGATTGACCGTAATTGGTACTGAAGTTTTTGAGAAGTCGAAAATGTGAAGATGTTAACAAACAACTGACGATGGACAACACACAATAATCGAAAATTGACTTTTCATATTGTTAAGAATGGTTGTTTGACTTCCAGAATCAGTAAAACCACAGGTCAACATGGAGATTATTTTAAATCACTGACTTTGTATGACTTATTTAGTTAACTAATATGATTTACTGGGGTCTCTAAATCACTATGTACGACTTGCGTAGATACTTTACCTGTCCAACAAAACTTTCTGAGCCTCCAAATCATTAACTATGTACGGCTTTCGTAGGTTTTTATACTCTATGGCTTTATCAAGAGGAAATCCCTGGGAGAAGAAAGATATGAGGACATCTACCACCGGCCACTCCTCGATGGGCTGATTTAGGATGACATCTTCCTCAAACACCAATGTTTTGATGTGTTCGAATAACTCAAGACGCTGTAGAATCTCGCGCATGGGTTTTGAGTTACATTTTTTAGCCATGGCACACACGCCCACTGTGATGGCGGCAATATCTTCATGGCTCTCCTGTCAAAACGAAATAGATTTCAATTATTATTACCTATATATATGTACGCATTAAGGACTAGGAGAGAGACTTAAGATTTTGTACTGGTAATTTAGATATTAACCAATGAAAAGAACTTATTTTTGTTTATAATTTTAAAAATCAAATTAGTTGATAATTTCAGCTTCAAGTATGCAGTTAAAAAGCTATTACAGTCAAACCTTGTCATATTAGAGACCCTTATATACTGGACACCTGTCCATAACAGTCAAACCCTGTCTTATTAGACACCCTTACATAGTGGACACCTGTCCATAACATACTTTTCTAAAGAAAGTATCAAATTGTGTGTTTTCTTAGGCTTGAAAACTTCAATAAATGCAAGCTAAGTGTGTAGTACATGTTGTATTTGTGTAAAAGTGTCGGATAATTTAATATATCAAGACCAGATTATTGCAAGTAGCAGGAAACAGATTCAAGTTCCTCTCATTTTTGCAGAATTATTTACCAGGTACTTGAAATAGTAAGCTTAAAGTGGTTCACAAATAAGCTCTCCCCCAAATTTTATATAAAACATTTTGCACTGAGTGTGTATATATGAGTGTGTATGTGGGGTGGGGGCTTATCTGTGGATAAATATAGTATTACAATATAAAGCTAAAGTTTTACCATATACAGCTGACTGAAGGCAGTGTCATCTCCAACAACAAAGATCGGGCGGGTTTCTTGGTCTTCCATACGTAGATATCCATGTTCAGACTCGGCCATTGTTCTAGATGTCTCTACTTCCTGCCATCACCATAACCTCACTTGTCCACATCTCTCCGACATCTGAATCTCTTCGCAGCTACATCCTTACTGCCATGACGTCGACACACCCAATCCTATAAAGAGACAAAGAAAGGAAAAGGGTGAATTCAACCAGAAAAAATGTTTATAAGTGACAAGGGGAAAGATATTCAGTATACCAAAACAACAGTGAAAACAAATCCTTTGTTTATTAAAATTTATAACAATCAACATAACAGCATTTGTTATGAAGATTTTAAACTGTAGCAGAACTGGACTGCATGGTCAATCATCGGCAACCAGGTATATATACGTAGCTCATGATCAGTTGGTTTGGTAGAGTGTCCATTTAGAATTGCTGCTTGGAGAGTCCATGGTTCGAACCCAGGTCTGACTGCTACAATTTTTCTTTCTCATATAACATAGTTGGCGAGCCTCGGAACCATTTTTTAAAACATTGGGACTAGTATGTACACAAACTTGTTGTCTTCAGTGGGAGAAGACTTGGAAAAAATTAGGGAAGAATGTAGCCTAACTAGATTGGGTGTCCGTCTACAGTTTGGAGGGACGTCCTGGGTTTGAACAACTGTCTGGATTCTACTGTACATTTCCTCTTTCTCATGTTACAAAATTTTATAAGTAAGTATCTGATTGATATAAAATAATTAATTCTCCTCTCACCATATCTAAGGAAAAATCACACCACAAGTACCTGTACCTGACAAGTCAGATAAAACTACCAGGGGTAACCACATAATCTCAGGTACCTTGCATTTGGTTCTAATAAAATGTATGTTAAATGATTAAAGCACACCCTAGTCTGTACATTTCAAGTTAATCAAAAGAGTATATTTCTATATATAAAGGGTGTTGTATCATTTTTTTATCATATATTTTATTAGTGTAGTGGATGTAGATGTCACATTAATAAGGAAAACACCGCAGGGTTCATTGTTGAATTCTCACATCTATTTCAATAAATCTATAAATCATTAACATGTATCGTGTATCAATGATGATTTGCACAAAGGCGCACACTCCTAGTACGTCTAGAATCACCTCTTATATCAACTACAATAAAAGACCATACAGAATCATTCGGGCTCTCCTGCCGGGAGGAAATAAATGACTTGAAAATAAGGGAGATTTTGTCTCACGCCGGGAGGTATGGCATGCGCATGTATGAGAATGTCATACATGATAACTCATACATCATATAAATATATATATATCACATCAAATACGTGATGATTGCTTTACTGATAATAAATATATGATTTTATTCCAACATAACAATCATGTCAGAATAGTATTATAAGTATATAATAAAACACATTATTCGTGATCAATGGATCATTAAAACACTAATTCATCATTCGATCACTCATGATTGTCAACCACACGGGGGGAAACAAATGAATTCAAATAAAACTAACTTACCCATGATGAACATATATAGCGGGCAAACCAAGACAAACCAGTAAACCACCGTCTACCACGGCAAATTCAAAACTGCCCAAACACAAAGAAACATTTACTAAAAACATACGAAAACAACATCCAACCAATCAAACACCTTCGTCAAAGTCCGTCATAACTGTCATATGTCCAGTCTGTCGGTGCATGACCACTATTTACGCACATACATATACATGTACATTACGAATACAAAGAAACGCGCATGCCAATATAATACTCGCGTGCAGGTAAAAGCGTTTTTTTTTTAATCTAATGGAGTAATTCAATATAATAGCACATAATGATTAAAATAATAATATTTATAAACATAACTATTTATGGGTCCTCCTAAAGACATGAATGGACCTGAAAGGACCTGAATCTGGACCTGAATGGGTTTTAAAGGTCTTTATTGATTATAAATATGTTATTTCTCGGTGTTTTATGCAAGAATGGGTGTTATTACATGTCGAAACACCATTTTCATTTGAAAAAACAAATTAGAATGATGTTTTTTAAAGCTCGATAGATGGGTCGCTAATCGAACCGACAAACACGGCGGACCTGAATGGGATCGAGTGGACCTGAATGGGATTTTAGCTGTATTATAAAAAAAATGTAGAACTCTTGGCCATTTGAAATGTTTCCAGACTCAACGACGAGGACGTGGTTCTACAATGAGTCCATATAATTTTATTATAGAAAATATTTTGAGTACCGATCAAGTGACAAGAAAATATATGTGAATATGTGTTTCAATCAGTGTAATGAAAAAATGAGACTCTCAGAATTAATTTATTTTATTTCTAAATTACACAATTAAATAGTATATATCCTATAAAGTTATGTGAACTAGCCACAAGGGTGTGGACAATGTCCAAAGGTACGCAGAGCAGTCTCCATAATTGCACTCTTGCAGTCTAGCCCTAATAACATAAAACATATTATACAAAAGCACTAGTAAACATCTAAATAAATATCTAAAAAACACCACTAAATAATGATTTACATCCGAGCATTTATACGCACAAGTTTTGTACAGTTATCCCAAACTATATCTGCATATTCTAGTATTGGTCTAATGTATGCTATATATATTGTTTTGAGAGTATTTCTATCAACTTTATATTTTAAAATTCTAAGGATATTTAGTCTAGTTGAAGCTTTTTCATAAATATTATTAATATGGTCAGACCAAGTACCTTTTTTGTTAAATGTTAACCCTAAATGTTTATGATAGTCAGATTGAGTTATTGGATGATTATTAAAGAAGATAGTTGGATGAGGATTAGTATGTTTGCGGGTGAATGTTATTGCAACTGTTTTATTTGGATTAAAAAGGACTTGCCATTGGTTAGCCCATGCAGTAATAGCAGAAAGATCATCATTGAGAATGTCAGCTAGAGCATCAGGATCATCATTAGTACCTACAATTACATATAAGGATGTATCATCAGCAAACAATTTAATATTAGAAGTTACATTACCTGTAATATCATGTTACTGTGTATCTTTAATAGTCAACGAGTATTGCTGATTTCCCTGAGAGGTGTATTTTGACAACTTTTTCTCCCAATCCAGTAATAAGGGGAGGTAATTTTAAAGATGAAAACTCCCATAATTCTGTATATCTCTTGAATAAAGTTGTGTTTTGAGTTGAATGTGGTACTTTGAGTCTCTGTGCATGTAATCAAGCAAAAAATACTCTACAACTATCAAATTTAGCCTTGTAATATGACGTCATAGTTACCATGACGTCATCAGTAACTATGACGTCATCAGATGGTATCTATGACGTCATAAATACTCAATGGTGTCATAATAAATAACCAAATTCCTTTCCAAACCTCAGCTTAGCAACACATGCAATATTCTAACTGATAAATCATGACATGACATCCAAGATTTCAAAATGTCATGCCTATGACATCACAGTCATCTGTTTCCACCCCGGTAATTCAGATATGTACCAATGATCATATGAAAGTGTCCGCTGATCCCATTTTATGCGGAAAATGCTATTTTTTCTGCTTTACCGAAGGAAGTGACAATAATTGACAATATTGTATCAACCGTACACTCCATCAATTGAAATTACATGCTTACCAATGTATAAATAAATTGAAAATAATGGTTTCACCAAATATTTCAAAAAATAACACTTACTGTAATAGTTTCCATGGATACGGGGTAATAAATCAGGTAAAACAAACCAGAATTCAGTCTATATGGTTTGTTAGATACCCAATAAGTTATTTTGGGTTTGTTATAAAACATATAATATCTTTTCAATTTACACTGACTCATTAACATTATGCTTAATTAATCCACCCTTAAAATGGGTAAATATGCGAGTTACCTCCCTTGATTCCTCTAATATGACAAGCCTGATAATAAACAAGTTTTAAATTGTTTTTATGCATTTTTGAGCAATAATGAACTAAAATGAAGCTTAATCAAGCATAATTAAGCACAATTTCCAAAAAATAACATTTTTCAGCCCTTATAAGGTAGCAGTGTACAGTAAAAATGCCAAATTCTGAAAAATATGGCACATGCTTTAGATATGTAAACATTGCCAGTTAACCTTACATATAACCTCTAATAAAGTATATATATTTGAAATCTGTACAACATTTGCAATTTTAATAGAGCTCTGAAGGATAAGTAAACTGATATTTTCTGTGATTTTTAGAGCTGTGAATACCATGGTAACAGCTTAAAAAATTCTCAAAAATTGCAAAATATTATGATATTTGACCCAAAATGGCACAATTCTCTACACAATTTTTTTTCTGAAACCTATTTAAAATTAGATATCTCTATCCCAAAGACAGAATTAATCTTGTTTGGACATATGTTGTAAATTAAGTTTTTCCGCTATCTTACCTTTTCTGTGGGCTTCCATTTTGCGCTGTAGGCGAAACTAAATTTCCTGTGTAAACACACGTTCGGAAAATCCGGATATTTAAAATCCGGAACCAATTTATTGATTTTTGTTTTAATAAATGTGAAGCCTGTATGTACTACTTCATACTGGATATACCAATTATAGTGTACATTTATTTTTTCATTTTTTATACATATCATAATACAGGAGTTATTTGCTTAACAAAAAAATTGCCCATGGCCAGGCTGTCTTACTGTGGTGTGCTACCTTAGTTTCAGAGAAACCAATTGACCCCTTTTGACCCTGCCCCCCAGCGGCCAACCCCACCATTTTTACAATTTTGAATCCCTACCCATAAGGATGCTACCAGTCAAGTATGAGCTATATCAATTGCTTAGTTTCAGAGAAGAAGTTATTTATGTCAATTAAGCCAAATTGACCCCTTTTGAGCCAACATTTGAATTGCAATTTATGGATAATTTTTAATTTTGGCAAGAAAACATTCTTTAAAGGGCATATCTGCATCATTTTAAATAATTTGCCCTTGAAACTTCGCACACACCTTCATAAGAGCCGGTTCTTTAAAATGTGAATGAAGGTCCATGTCAGAGAGATAAACTCAATATTTGTAGCCAGTCACACATGTTACATGTATCTGTTTGCCAAATATCCAGCCTTCATGTGTATGTGCAGTTTTGGGTCATTTTTTCATTTTGGTAGGAATTTCTTTTTAAAAGTGCCATATCTGCGTCATTTGATTATTTGACCTTGATACAAATGTACATTGCACACACCTTTAATAGGGCTTATTCTTTAAAATGTGACCCAAATTAATAATTTTGAAAGAACTTTGAATTTTTTTCATCATTTGACCCCCGTGACCTTGAATGAAGGTCAAGGTCAAATATAAGTATAACATTTGTAGCGAGCCATACGTTATCGATGCGCCAAACATCAAGCCTTCATGTGTATATAGATAAAAGAGCAGAAACCTTTATTCTGCAATTTTGGATTATTTTTTAATTTTGGCTGGAGAAAATAGCTTTATGATTCTTTTCCAAGTGCCATCTCTTTCTGCCATATTTTTATCTGATGACAATAAAATATGCACATTCTGTTTCAGTGGACTATGTTCTTTCATATGAAATGAAAAAAATAATCAATTTGAGATTTTTATTTATGACATTTGAACCCATAACAAATCGTTGGCCTCGACATTCTCTGACAATATGTCATTGAGAAAAGTTTGCCCTAACCACGTGCTAACCAATTTCCAATGAAAATGAAACAATTATGCTAAAATATGTGTGATGAGTTTCCTATATAAACTATAGTAAAATGTATCCTCTCCCCAGGGAGAATGCGACACATAGGGGGCCATGAAATTAACAATTTTGATAAAACAGCTTAAGAACCTTTTGTACACCATTCTGCGATATCTTGGTCTTAAGAAGAAGACAGACGCATGATGACAGATCAAATTATAATAGTGTATATTATGAGCTGAATGTCAAAGGATTGTAAACTCTGTACAAATTGTATTATATTATCAGGCATTCAGCCTAAATGTATGTTTCATATGTACCATATTAGAAGTTTGATGTTTTGTACGATATATATATATACTTAATTTTTACACATACATTAAATGAGTTAGCTACTTTCATAAATTAAGATGTTTTTCTAGAGTTTACTAGGCCGGATGAAATATGATCATGAGCAATTAGTATGGTCAATATGAGATTTGATAAAATGCCTCTCGTAGGTCAACCACTCATGATCACTCAACTTCTTTTTGTAGGAGTCAATATTATATGTAGGAGAATTAAACTCTCGCGATGTCTGTTACAAAGAAATACATTATCACTTAAGCCGAAAAAAATCACACTTAAGTAGCAATAACACATAATAGTCGAAAACCCAATATATGTGATCAGTGATAAGAAACAGTACTTATAAGCATTTTTGGCAATTTATCCTGAAACAGCTATAGCCTTCCATATTTGACATCCCACAGATTGTTGCTTGTATATATATATAGTTTTAAAGGTCAACATTGGAAAAAACCTAAATGGTTATACATGAATTCATAATAAATAGAATTATTGACAAAAAAGTTTCATTTATTTTCACACTTTCTGGAGACCAATAAGGAGATTGATGATTATTTTAAGGGATATGTTCCCGACATGAAAATCAAACATTTTTAATTAAATTTCAAAAGCAAATATAGATTTATTTTGAAAGCTATGAGGAATATTGATATTTGAGAAAGTCTTATATTATATGGATTTGATATCGATTGCCAATAGATATACAGGTATTTATCATTTTACATGAAAACAACAAAAAGTTATATTACATGAAAACAACAAAAAGTTGTACTAATAGGTTAAAATGCAATTGGTATATATTTTGTTAATCTACAACTACCTTGTATTGTTTAAATATTCTATGTAATACAAACATTTCACAGCTTGGTGCATACCAATGTATATATATATTACTTGAAAACATTTGAAAAGGTTGAATCGTGAGCTGAATAATATATAAATAAGACAAGCTGGTTCAATGATAATTTAGCATTTTCATATATATTACGAGTGCGAGTAGCTACTGCAGTACGTAAACCTTATCACAAAAATCCAGATTCTGTATATTGTCTCTGTCGGGGAAGGTACAGCACAAATGACCACCACGACAGATATGTGCCAGTTTTCTTAATTTAAAAAAATAAGCGATCGAATTCCATCACGCCATCACGTACAGACGTAGGTCTACCGATTCATGGATTAGAAACACAGGGACTTCGATCAGTTATCGCAGTAATCCGAAGGGTTCTGGGGTTGATATCACCTTAAAGCTGATTAAAGTCTGCATATAGTATATAGCAAGATCGTCAGAAAATTCGGACTATA
This sequence comes from Pecten maximus, assembly GCF_902652985.1. Classification (NCBI taxonomy): domain Eukaryota; kingdom Metazoa; phylum Mollusca; class Bivalvia; order Pectinida; family Pectinidae; genus Pecten; species Pecten maximus. Next base: position 15,299,262 of record NC_047031.1, on the reverse strand, counting down.
ATCGCAAAAAGTGATTTTGTGGTCTGGCCAGGCTTGAACAACTTATCGTAAACAGTTTCGTCCTAAATAAACAAACACTTATTTCAGTGAGTCAAAAAACATATTTAAACTTTGTAAGTAACTTGCCTTTAATTTATGTTGATAGATATTAATTTCTAGCGACAAACATCATTTTGATGCTTCGTGTGAAGCCCGTGTCCACGTGCCTCCATTTTGACAGAGTGCTCGCTCACGTAAACAGACGGAACACGTGATCGCTAAATATCGGACTAAATCTCATAAAATCTCGTGAACAAACTACCAAGTTGTAAACAAAAGAAATGTTGTTAGCCAAAACCTGGAGGGTATTATGAAAATCGGGAATTTGTTTGCGCTTGGTTGTTATGCCATCTTTATTTCTAGTAGTTAAACAAGTGTCCTCTGTAAGGTAACGTCAGAATCTCGCAGTTATCTCCCTTCAAACAGTATTTTCAATATAGATTTGCAAAAATCGATGCAGGTGTAGATACATGTATTTACAAGACATTATTCTTATTGTTTATTCAAAATAGTTCCTGAAATGTTCAAAACATTATCAGCATAGTTAATACATTTCTGTGCACATCTACTTTGAATGACGGACTACAATGACGTGCCTCATACTTGGAACTAATTATAAGCGAATCATTACCCCTAGTTACAGAAATTACCACCAGAGGTCTCAAATTCCGGGCTTCCGCCGAAGAGAAATTTATACTGAATATACCTTTTTTCATGTAATAGCACTTTATTTGTAGTCTTGATAGTTTTCATAAATGTATATATAGTTCAACTACATCATATATGAACCGAAAGAAACTACAAAATGAACTGTGAAAGGAAATATAACGAAAATGAAAGTGAGAGATTGTGACGTCACAACTCGTAGGTGATTGTAATATGGCAGGCGTAAACGCCTCCATAAAAATAGAAATGGTCCAAGAACAGATCCTTGAGGAACACCAGCATGTATTGACTTGATGTTCGACTGATAATTATCAATAATTACTCTTTGTTTTCTATCAGATAAGTAAGCTTTGAACCACTCAAATACTTTTCCTTTGATACTGTATTTTTTCAATTTATATAAAAGACCTAAATGCCATACTCGATCAAATGCCTTGCTTATATCACAGAAAACAAAACGCAAATCATTACCTTTATCTAAATTGGAACTAATTGTGTTAAAAATGTCAACGAGTTGATTAACAGTTGAATATCTGGGTTGAAATCCAGATTGATTTTCACTTAGTAGATTATATTTCATTATGTAATTATAGGTATACTTGAAGATAATTTTTTCCAACATTTTGATAAAAGTAGAAGTAATGGCTATGGGTCTATAATTGTTTAAATCATTAATATCACCCTTACCTTTATAAAGAGCATTTACATCAGCTGTTTTAAGAATGTCTGGAATTTCGCTTTGAGATAGAGTTAGATTGAATAATAACTTGAGAGGATAAACTAGTGAGGTTGGTAAGTTTTTTATGATCCGAGGTAAAATTCCATCAGGACCAGCAGGTTTATTAGAATTAAGAATATGAAATTGATCTTTAATATCCTGATCAGTAATGATAATTTCGGAAAATTCAAAAGGACAAAGTGGTGGTAAGTCGGGAAGATTTGTGTCTGTAATGTCAGATGCAATCGAAGTGAAGAAATCATTAAAAGCTGTGGCTTTATCAAGGGGATGAACAAGTATTTTACCATTAATATTCAGTGGACTTGATTTAGCATTAGTATTATTCATTTTAGTTAATGACTTAGCAATACTCCACCATTTCTTTGGATGAACAGATTTATTGGTAAGTTCATTTTGTAATTTTTCTAAGTAATTGTCTTTAGCATTCCGAATAAGTTCAACAACTTCATTACGAATAGTTCTGAAATTAGCCCAGTCCTGGTTTCGATTATGATTTTTTGCTCTTTTGTGTATCCTATTTTTTTGCCTAAGTTAACATCTTATTTCTGCTGTCATCCAAGGTTTGTCATCAGGGTGAATTGTTACTGTTTTGTGAGGAATATGTTTGTTAGTAGATTCATTCATTTTTATCTATTAAAATTGAATAAAGTTCATTTATGTTGGTGTTCTCATGAAATAATATATCCCAGTTAATATTAAGTAAGTCATTGTTGATAGCATTCCAATCAGCAGTATTGAAATTATACAACAGGTAGTAATTAAACAACAGTTGTTTCAATAATCAATATAAGAAGAAAATTAATTAAATAAATCAATTGAAACTAAGTTAATACAAAATTATAAACTGTTAATAACAAAAAAGAAGATGACTGTCAAATAAAGCTAACATACAATAGGTTTAACAACAACGAATTATTATTTATATTATATTACAATATTCAGTCATAAACATGTAATAAACATGTAATAACACCCATTCTTGCATAAAACACCGAGAAATAACACATTTATAATCAATAAACACCTTTAAAACCCATTCAGGTCCAGATTCAGGTCCATTCATGTCTTTAGGAGGACCCACTATTTATTACCAATACATACTATTATATAATTAGGTATCATTGAATATATGACCCTATTACATTAGGACCTGGGCACATGTGACCACAAGGACCTGAACATTTGTTACATTATACGAGTATTATCCATGACCTTCCCTACAGCTAGTCTAGTGGGTTTTTTTTCAACTAAATAAAATTAAACTGAAATGCCGACAACAATTGAGACAAATATACGAGACATGCATATTCAGAGCAGAATACATGTACATTGGTGTCCTTTGTACCGAGTTTTAATTTGGTTCCCCACAAAATGTCTGAAAATATGCTATTTACACTAAGGAAAATCTAAATAGTGAATACACGTAAGCTGTAACAAATTCTTCGACCCCAACGTTTCATATTCCCGGTCTACAATTTTACATAAACTACATATTGCGTTTCATATGTGAATAGTATCGTACATTTTTGTTTTCAAATAGCCCTTCGTGGAAAATTTCAGTAATATTACCTGAACGTTTGCTTAAGACACCGCTAAAAGATCGATATTTCAGATCTTTCTCTCTTCAGCAGCCAACCGGAAGTAAACAAAAGTCAAAATCATGAGAAGATAACTCTGTCATCTCCATTTCCCGCCGGGAGGTTTAATTTGTTAAAAAAATATTTACAAAGATCCAGTTCCATGATTTATAACATTCCGACCGGTATTAATCAATTTTTTGTTGAAAACCAACAGAATGTCCAATTTTCGAATAATTAATATACTAGTCACTGATCAATCAGTACAGTGTATACAGTAAATCGTCAGATTGACATCACACTGGTCAGAACACTGCCCACTGTCAGAGCTCTTACTTGGGTTAAGTAGGGTCACAGATAATAGTATACAAGTTAACTGATAACTATTGATATAAACTTAGTCATAGTAATGAAAAATGATAGATAACTATTCATCTTCATGTCACAGCCAAATGAATAACAAAATGACATTCACTGCTGCTGATCCGTTTATTTTCCCCCCGACATGGACGAGACAACAACAAATAGAGAGAACCCTACCCCTATACGTATATGAGGTCTTATTCCACCTGATTACATTGGTGGATATTGCTACACGACAGCCTGTCAAACGTTTACTGTCGTGTAAACCTCTAATATTATTGGAATAACAAAACCCCTGAAATATAGTACAAGGCATTTAAAAGAATTTTCATAAAAAATAAGGAAGCGATTGACTCTTAGTAGATATACGTTTTTATTTCAGACATTTAATCATTTTCATTTAGAAATGAAAATGTATTTCCCATTGATCATATTAATCTGTATATAATTTGCGTGATTAGTGCTAAGAAGATGTCGTGAGTATAATATCAATCAATAGAGATAGATTTGTTAGTGCTGATATTGCCGAAATAAACGTAAACAGAGACGCATATCACATGTACACTGTACATCTATGTGATCTGACTAAAACGGTACAATTATGACAAAACGTATGTTACTTCACATTACAATACATATGTGTTGCTATTTTTATCACTATACTCTGTATAACTATATAGCTCTTTTAATGCATATTTGTACTGGAAAAAAGTTATATATAAATAAATGAATAAAATTCTGCTGCATGCTGTGTGAAACACAGGTTAATCTCAGGTCACTACACAGGTAAACAAGAAATATCTTTAAAAAAGATAAACGGCATAGTTTTAATGCTGGTGGTTATAATATAAAACTACTGGTGAAATAAGTTAACGAACTACATTGTAATTAATAAATGCGCAGTTTCAGCACGGATAACAAAATTATATCAGTTTGAACCATTTTTGGTGATAATAAGACTGCAAATGTGTCATTTGAATAGATGCATCCACTTATTCAGCTTGCATTCAATTTAAAAGGGACATCACGGTAAAAACGTTGCAATTATCACTGAATGTACGCGTTTTGTTCCTATCCAGTTATGTTTCTGTGCTGTCCCAATGTTCACAGTCAATCCCTATGTCCAGCTTGACCACTCGATTTAGTTGGGAATCCCCCTCTAAATTTAGCGCGGAAATTATTTTTAAATCATTACGCGACTGTTTTGAAATCGTGGCAGCACAAACACACGATAGTTTACAAGGCGATATCTATATTCCATCTTGGTTAGTTGGATAATGATATTATACAGTGGTTGAAATGTTAAATAACACGTTCTTTATATATTACGGCACACATATTTATGTGTAAATAAGTGTAAACATTGTTCATATAGTATAGTGACAGTAGCGATGTACTGGTACAGACTGTATAAATATTACCGAGTTTGTGGAACTATTACCGAGTTTGTGTTAATATTACTGAGTTTGTGTAAATATTACCGAGATTGTGGAAATCTTACCGAGTTTGTGTAAATATTACCGAGATTGTCATGACCTACTATCAAACAATCAAGCAGAATACGAGCGGCGTCCGTATTACTGCTGTTTTCATGTTTGAACTGTTACAGTCTATTGTACTGCTTCCCAAGTTTAATTCTAGGATTTTGTTTGACCCATTTTCTTATTATTCTCTTCATTGCGGAAGCTGTTATCGTTTTCAACCGCAGTCGATTCACATTGGAAGCCATTTTTGTTTCCATGTGTTTTAGTTTGTTGTGCGCATGCGTTTATCGTATATGTCACAATTTTTTTGCATATTCAGATTGTTGATCAGCGAATTGTGATAACCTTTTAATAATTGATAATTGATGTTTTTATGTACATACATCATCGAATTCGAATGGTTATTGTTCAGAAGGTTATTTTTTTTAAAGATATACCCAATAATATGATAAAAAAATACAAAATAAATATTGGTTTACCGTGAGGTCCCTTTAACTTTGTTTCGTTTTTAACTGTATATCTGCATTTTGCATTGATCGGAACCAATTTTGTTTAAACGATGGGTCTGGCCCTCCCAGGGGCCTTAGGGGCGGGGCCCAATAGGGGAAATATAGCAAATTCTTGAAAATCCTTCTGTAGAAATTAAGGGATTTGATTCATATTTGGTCTGAAATATCCTTGGGTGAAGGGGAACCAATTTTGTATAAACGGTTGGTCTGGCCCCCCAGTGGCCTTAGGGGTGGGGCCCAATAGGGGAAATATAGCAAACTCTTTAAAATCCTTCTTCTTCTGTAGAAATGAAGGGATTTGATTCATATTTGGTCTAAAGCATCCTTGAGTGAAGGGGAACCAATTTTGTATAAACGATGGGTCTGGCCCTCCCAGGGGCCTGGGGGGTAGGGCCCAAATGTGGAATATATCATATTCTTTAAAATCCTTCTTCTTCTGCAGGAATAAAGGGATTTGATCCATGTTTGGTCTGAAGCATCCTTGGGTGAAGGGGAACCAATTTTGTATAAACGGTGGATCTGGTCTCCCAGGGGCCTGAGGGGTGGGGACCAATAGGGGAAATAAAGCAAATTCTTTGAAATCCTTCTTCTTCTGTAGAAATGAAGGGATTTGATTCATATTTGGTCTGAAGCATCCTTAGGTGAAGAAGAACCAATTTTGTATAAACAGTGGGTCTGGCCCACCAGGGGCCTTAGGGGCGGGGCCCTATATGGGAAATATAGCAAAATCTTTAAAATCCTTCTTCTTCTGTAGAAATGAAGCGATTTGATTCATATTTGGTCTGAAGCATCCTTGGGTGAAGGGGAACTAATTTTGTATAAACGATGGGTCTGGCCCTCCCAGGGGCCTGGGGTAGGGGTGGGGGATGGGGCCCAATAGGGGAATATAGCATATTCTTTAAAATCCTTCTTCTTCTGCAGGAATAAAGGGATTTGATCCATGTTTGGTCTGAAGCATCCTTGGGTGAAGGGGAACCAATTTTGTATAAACGGTGGGTCTGGCCTACCAGGGGCCTGAGGGGCGGGGCCCAATAGGGGGAGATATATCAAATTCTTTGAAATCCTTCTTCTTCTGCAGGAATAAAGGGATTTGATCCATGTTTGGTCTGAAGCATCCTTGGTTGAAGGGGAACCAATTTTGTATAAACGGTGGGTCTGGCCTCCCAGGGGCCTGAGGGGCAGGGCCCAATAGGGGAGATATAGTAAATTCTTTAAAATCCTTCTTCTTCTGTAGAAATGAAGGAATTTGATTCATATTTGGTCTGAAGCATCCTTGGGTGAAGGGGAACCAATTTGTATAAACGATGGGTCTGGCCCTCCCAGGGGCCTGGGGTAGGGGTGGGGGGTGGGGCCCAATAGGGGAATATAGCATATTCTTTAAAATCCTTCTTCTTCTGCAGGAATAAAGGGATTTGATCCATGTTTGGTCTGAAGCATCCTTGGGTGAAGGGGAACCAATTTTGTATAAACGGTGGGTCTGGCCTACCAGGGGCCTGAGGGGCGGGGCCCAATAGGGGGAGATATATCAAATTCTTTGAAATCCTTCTTCTTCTGCAGGAATAAAGGGATTTGATCCATGTTTGGTCTGAAGCATCCTTGGTTGAAGGGGAACCAATTTTGTATAAACGGTGGGTCTGGCCTCCCAGGGGCCTGAGGGGCAGGGCCCAATAGGGGAGATATAGTAAATTCTTTAAAATCCTTCTTCTTCTGTAGAAATGAAGGAATTTGATTCATATTTGGTCTGAAGCATCCTTGGGTGAAGGGGAACCAATTTTGTATAAACGATGGGTCTGGCCCTCCCAGGGGCCTGGGGTAGGGGTGGGGGGTGGGGCCCAATAGGGGAATATAGCATATTCTTTAAAATCCTTCTTCTTCTGCAGGAATAAAGGGATTTGATCCATGTTTGGTCTGAAGCATCATTGGGTGAAGGGGAACCAATTTTGTATAAACGGTGGGTCTGGCCTACCAGGGGCCTGAGGGGCGGGGCCCAATAGGGGGAGATATATCAAATTCTTTGAAATCCTTCTTCTTCTGCAGGAATAAAGGGATTTGATCCATGTTTGGTCTGAAGCATCCTTGGTTGAAGGGGAACCAATTTTGTATAAACGGTGGGTCTGGCCTCCCAGGGGCCTGAGAGGCAGGGCCCAATAGGGGAGATATAGTAAATTCTTTAAAATCCTTCTTCTTCTGTAGAAATGAAGGAATTTGATTCATATTTGGTCTGAAGCATCCTTGGGTGAGGGGGAACCAATTTTGTATAAACGATGGGTCTGGCCCTCCCAGGGGCCTGGGGTAGGGGTGGGGGGTGGGGCCCAATAGGGGAATATAGCATATTCTTTAAAATCCTTCTTCTTCTGCAGGAATAAAGGGATTTGATCCATGTTTGGTCTGAAGCATCATTGGGTGAAGGGGAACCAATTTTGTATAAACGGTGGGTCTGGCCTACCAGGGGCCTGAGGGGCGGGGCCCAATAGGGGGAGATATATCAAATTCTTTGAAATCCTTCTTCTTCTGCAGGAATAAAGGGATTTGATCCATGTTTGGTCTGAAGCATCCTTGGTTGAAGGGGAACCAATTTTGTATAAACGGTGGGTCTGGCCTCCCAGGGGCCTGAGAGGCAGGGCCCAATAGGGGAGATATAGTAAATTCTTTAAAATCCTTCTTCTTCTGTAGAAATGAAGGAATTTGATTCATATTTGGTCTGAAGCATCCTTGGGTGAGGGGGAACCAATTTTGTATAAACGATGGGTCTGGCCCTCCCAGGGGCCTGGGGGGTGGGGCCCAATAGGGGAATATAGCATACTTTTTAAAATCCTTCTTCTTCTGCAGGAATAAAGGGATTTGATCCATATTTGGTCTGAAACATCCTTGGGTGAAGGGGAACCAATTTTGTATAAACGGTTGGTCTGGCCCCCCAGGGACCTGAGGGACGGGGCCCAATAGGGGAAATAGGGTTAATCCTTTAAATCGCTACTAGTCATAAAGTTATGAATGAATTTGAACTATTTGGTCAGGAACATTCTTGGGAGAAGGGGAACAGAGTTTGTATAATTTTTTACTCTGAACCCCCAGGTGCCTGAGGGGCGGGGCCAAATAGGGGAAATAGAGATTAGTCTTTAAATCGCTACTAGTCATAAAGTTTTTAATGGACCTTAACTAGATTTGGTCTGGAACATCCTTGGGGGAAGGGAAACAGAGTTTGTATAAATTTTTACTCTGAACCCCCAGGGGCCTGAGGGGCCGGGCAAAATAGGGGAAATAGGGTTACTCCTTTAAATCGCTACTAGTCATAAAGTTATGAATGAATTAGAACCAAATTTGGTCAGGAACATCCTTGGGAGAAGGGGAACAGAGTTTGTATACATTTTTACTCTGAACCCCCAGGGGCCTGAGGATCGGAGCCAAATATGGGAAATAGAGATTAGTCCTTAAATCGCTACAAGTCATAAAGTTATGAATGAATTAGAACCAAATTTGGCCAGGAACATTCTTGGGGGGAGGGGAACAGAGTTTGTATAAAGGGCCTGTTTCCAGTAATGTTAATTCTCCATAGGAGCCTGCCCCCGTATAATTTCTTATCTAGCTCAACTACAGTTTTTTTCTTTTCCGAAGAATAATTTTACCCCTTTCCGACACCTAGATTTCATAATGTCAGTGAAAATGTATTTTTATAAAGTTGTCATTTTGAGCATCAAAGACATAAGGTCGTAAATAATAGAAGGTTATCTCGAAATTGTAATTCGCAACATAGTATAAATTTCTTTTGATAAATATTTCCAAAACATCGTGTTTATTCATAAAACATAAAACAAAAATTTTCTCGGATGAAAATGCACTTGCAGAGACACAATTATGAAGAAAAATGCCATAAAATTGCAATTTTCTCCCGTTATATAGTTTTGGATGCAAATTTCCATCACAAAATCGGATAGAGCTTTACTTGTTTCATATGTGTACCAAAAATCAGCTAATTCCATGTGGTGGAACGTTCTCATATCGCCGCCTGAATGTGGTTGTAAATTGAAAGAAAAGGGGAAATGAGTAACAACCTTGTCTGAAACCCTATTATATAGCTTAGTATATACAAAATTTTATATTGAATATCAGAGCGGATATTTTCATGACAGTTTTATGATATCTAACGATTAAATAAACAGTATCGATATAAAGATTTACACTGAGGACACCCTGATACATGAATACTGTTCTATCTCAAGTTTCCTCTTTTGAATTTTCTGATCGTGTGGCCTTGTAGATTTATCCGTATCTTCTTGTCTTTGTCTATACGTTTACGGAATCATTGACTCGACGCTAGCTATTCTTGTCTCACTTTCCTTGTTTTATTGTCCCATCTCCAAAGGGTTGTGGCTCTGTCAGGGTTGGGACCCTGACTTGTCTCACTTTCTTTGTGCCTGCCGACCACGTCATCGTTCAATTGCGTTAAGGTTCAGTGTGCCAGATAGATCAGGGACAGAGATAACTTTTCTCCGTGCCATCTTGTCAGAGACTATGTCAAGGTCATGACCTCGCTATGGGATAAAGAAAATGTCGAAAAAAAAATTCTCGATCTTAGAATTTTCTTCACCGTAAATAAAAGAGTATGATGCACTGAAACGGAATTTGAAAAATTTTTGATCATCGGATAAAAAATGACGGAGATATGGAACTTTGAAAATTTCAACGAAACTTCATGACAATAATCCTTATACATTGTAGATGTGCGTAATCTATATCACGTCGTAATTTTTTGAATAAATCCCATTCACACTTTACCTTTCTCATAACCTTTTTAATTTTTTCTTTGTTATAAATTGATCAATTGAAAAGATTTTCTGAAATTTTGTGAAATCATTTCATTATATCATGTACAACAATTTATTCATAATATACATGTAGATAAAAAAGAATTAGGGTAACCAAGAAGACTGAATACGACTAAGTGAGATTTAACTGTATATCTCGTTTATTGTATAAATGAACACATAGTAACGATGGGGGTTGTAGGAGCGGGGATATGAGTTGGCCCTCTGGACGACAGTTCTAGTTTAAGGCTGAAATCTTCAAAAGGTTCTCAATAACCAAGAGGCCAAGGGACTTGAAGTTTGGCCTGTAGCATATTTCGGTGAAGTGCTACCAAGTTTGTTCAAATGAATGACCTTCAGCTTCATTCAAAGTAACATTGGTCAGATAGGCTAAATTCTTCTAAAAGATAAAGCATCAGAACTATTAACATCAAACGAAGTGTCAATTCACACTATAACGGTAGACGTATTAGTTATTTCACAGGTCACGCAACGATGATTAAAAAGATGTTGATTATTTGATAATATGAATATATTCTAAATCCATGTTTTCATCAGAGTAGTAAGATATATCAGAAAATACGGACACATTTTGTGCAAAGGGGTATTAGAGGTCAATAGACACATACCCAACACAGAGTTCTATATACATACACAACACATATTTATGTACACACACCCAACACACAGTTCTGTACACATACCCAACACACAGTTCTGTACACATACCCAACACACAGTTCTGTACACATACACAACACACAGTTCTATACACATACCCAACACACAGTTCTGTACACATACCCAACACACAGTTCTGTACACACACCCAACACACAGTTCTGTACACATACTCAACAAACACCGTACTGTACACACACCCAACACACAGTTCTGTACACACACCCAACAAACACCGTACTGTACACACACCCAACAAACACCGTACTGTACACACTCCAAACACAAGGTTCTGTACACACACCCAACACAGAGTTCTGTACACATACCCAACACAGAGTTCTGTACACATACCCAAAGAGTTCTGTAGCCATACCAAACATACAGTTCTGTACGCATTGCCAAGACACAGCTCTGTACACATACTCAACACACAGTTCTGTACACATAACCAACACAGTTCTATACACACACCCAACACACAGTTCTGTACACATACCCAACACACAGTTCTGAACACATACCCAACACACAGTTCTGAACACATACCCAACACACAGTTCTGTACACTTACCCAACAGCGTTATGCACACATACACAACACACATTTCTATACACATACACAACACAGTTCTATACACATACCCAACACAGAGTTCTATACACATGCCCAACACACAGAATTCTGTACACATACCCAACACATAGTTCTGTACACATACCCAACACACAGTTCTGTACACATACCCAACACACAGTTCTGTACACATACCTTACACAGAATTCTATACACATACCAAACACATAGTTCTGTACACATACCCAACACAAGGGTAGGTACATTCACCCACTATAGTTACACATGTATATATGTCGGTTTCTTACCCGCTATATCTGAAATATTTTATCTCTGAACTTTTGAAATTTGATCCACATCGGAGACGTCATATTCCTATTGTTATCTAATCTAGTGATAATACAAACCTTTATAGGCATGAGCATGTCACTTCCCGTTACTGTGGAGTTGATGAAAGTTATCTTTGCCAAGACTGGTTAGCTTGACTACTTTCTTCGTGTTTTGATATTTCTTATCTTTTTTGATGATCATGCTGGTTACAATGTGTTATCTTTACTCATGATTGTAAAATCACCTTTTTTCTGGATGTCAAATTCTCGTTATATGTTTTTTATATAAAGCTTAACATTTTAAGTTTGTCCCGTTCAATGTGACACCGGTCGCCATTTTTAAATAACCATTATCGTCAGATGCATACCCTATCTACCGTTACATGATGACTTATGGTGGTTCATACATGTCCATAAGATAATCTGAAAAAGTACGGAGAATATTATACATGGATACTTCGCTCTAATTATGGTTGGTTTAAAATCCAGAAATACAGCAAATAAATTGAATACTTGAAGAGTTACAGTAAACTATCTGTGAACTTCTGATATAAACCCATTACCAAAATTGCAACAAAATTAAGTTTTTTTTAACTATTCCTCTGTGTGTAGGTAGAAGTGATTTCACACTCTATGTCACAAGACAGTAACAAAGTTTGAATATTAAATGTGATAATTATAATGTGTCTTATAAAAGTGAGGCCTGTTGAATTTTGAGACAGGCAATTTTTAGCTCACCTGGACCGAAGGTCCGGTGAGCTTATGTCATGGCGCAGCGTCCGTCGTCCGTCCGTCCGTCGTCCGTCAACATTTGCTTCAAATCGCTACTAGTCAAAAAGTTTGTATTGGATTTTGACCAAATTTGGCCAGAAACATCCTTGGCAGAATGGGAACAGATTTTGCATAAATGGTGACTCTGACTCCCGAGGGGCCAAAGGGGCGAGGCCCAATAGGGGAAATAGAGGTAATTCCTGTAAATCGCTACTAGTCATAAAGTTATGAATGGATTTTAACCCAATTTGGTCAGAGACATCCTTGGGGGAAGGGAAAAGATTTTGCATAAATGGTGGCTCTGACCTCGGAAGGGCCAAAGGGATGGAGCCCAATAGGTGAAATAGAGGTAATGCCTTTAAATCGCTACTTGCCATAAAGTTATGAATGGATTTGAACCTAACTTGGTCAGGAACATCCTTGGGGGAAGGGGAACAGATTTTGCATAAATGAAGATTATGACCCCCAAGGGGCCAGAGGGGCGTGGTCAAATATTGGAAATGGAGATAATTTCGTTAAATCGTTACTAGTAATGAAGTTATTGATGGATTTGAACCCAATTTTGTTAGGAACATACTTTGTCCATTGGGAACAGATCTTGCATGAACGGTGCCACTGACATTTCAGGGTCCAGAGGGGCGAGGCCCAATAGGGGAAATAGAGGTAATTTCTTTAAATCGCTACTAGTAATAAAGTTACGGATGGATTTTAACATAATTTGGTCAGAAACGTCCTTGGTTGAAGGGGAATAGATGTTGCATAACAGGTGACCCTGACTCCCAAGGGGCCAGAAGGGTTGGGCTCAATAGTGGAAATAGTGGTCATTTCTTTTAATCGCTAATAGTCATGAAGTTATGAATATATTATGGTCAGAAACATCCTTGGGAGTAGGTTTATTATAGCAATCACACAAGCTGTACTGTAACAGTTAATAGCTATTACATACTTCTGTAAGGTAGCAGTTTTATCACATATATCACACATCACTATATTGTAGTATTTTCATAACACATCACACGCCACTGTACTGTGATAGTTTTATCACGTCTATAACATATCACTGTGTCGTTGTAGTTTTTGTATAGCTCAAATACTGCTGTACTGTAGTAGTTGTACATTTCTTCCAAATACTGTCCAAAGGACATCGTTCCTGTCTACATCTACAACCCACATACAGCACGTGTCTGTGTGGATGATCCTGAGGAACTCACCACCTCCACTAAGGAGTAGGATCCTATAGTTGTCCTTGTCACCTACGATGAGGTTCCCCACACTATCATACACCAGACTTCGGGGGTTAAATGGTTCACCACCTGTGTGCTGTGTTTGTTTATATGTACTGGGGATGTCACCTCCATATACAAATAGTTTCTTGAAATCAGTATCCCCGACAACCACATGTCGGTTTCCATCACCACCATCACTTGTTTTACTGAAATCAATCACAGCGACATTGTGAGTGACAGGACACTCTGTGATCCAGGATGGGGTACACACTAATGGCTTCCCACTTCCCGTAGCGCTTGTAGTGAGCACCATCTGACCTTGTGTGGTAAATTTAGAGATGTGTTTGGTCATGCCCACAATGACATGGTTTCTGGCTGTAACAGTTATACATCTAGGTTCCTCCTTGGTTCTGAATCTGATTTTTAGTTGTCCTGATATCAGCTCCATGATGTTGTTTTGTGCGTCACAGACCCAAAGTCTTAATGTTTTTGGTGACAGACTGATGTCTCGAATCACAGCCCTATGTATGACCTTCTGTATAACTGTTCCTTTCCTGTCTAGGAGAGTAAGTGTGCTATTGAAGTAATAACTGGTCCAGGCCTGGTCATCCGTGATGGGGCATATAGATGAAATGCGACATGGAGACTCCCATTCATCCACTTTGATCGCTGACTGTTTAAGTGTCTTCCTTATCACTGCTTGCTTTCCTTTATTTCCTTTATCTTCGGGACATTTCTGTTGTTGAGAGGATTGTCTCCGAACATCAAAAGCTGGGACTGATCGAGTTAATGTTTTACCTTGACCCGAAGTGGTCACTTTCCCTATGGCTTGTTCCAGTAGACCTCGTGGATTTTTGTTTGGGGTGAAGCTGGCTGTACCCAGAACAGGTTTTACAGGGAAATGTATTTGGGAATCTATTTCACATCCTGTGTCGAAGATTTCTATGTGAGAACCACGCTGAAGGGCTGTCTTACATTCCTGTATTTGTTGTTTGAGTTGTTTGTCGTACATCTCCAGGTCATGTTTGTATTTCTGTATGAGTTTGGTATTGTCTTCTTTCATTTTCTGATAAACAGAGAGGCTCTCGGCTGTGAGCTTGTCAAGGTCTTGTTTTAATTTGTCTGTTTGTATCTTCAACTGACGTGACAGTTTCTCAAACCTGCTGTCATTGTCTTTGACGAGAGTGTCCGTAGAGGCGATGCATTTCCCGATTCGCACCAGGTCATTTTTTTCTGTCCTGTCGATAAAGTTTTTAATGTCTTGTTTCTTCTGAGAAGTAATTTCACTGAGCTCACAAACTGGATGAATTTTGTGAATAGAGGAAAGGCATTTCAGACAAACCAGTTCTTGACATTTTTCACAATACAATTGAAGAAGTCTTTCCTTGTGATAAATACAGTTTGTCTGACCTTTCATACGGAAAGATATTATTGGTGTTGCCATTTTGATGACAGTTGATATGTTGGAGTCCTTAAGATGTTTCTCTATGTCAAATCAATTGATTTTGAGTTTTGTTTTTGTTGAGGTCCTTAAGATATGTTTTTTTCATGTCAAATCAATTGATTTTGAGTTTTGGTTCATGTCAGAGAATAATATTTTAAAAACCACCAAGTATCCCATATAGTTGTAACGTTTATAGTAAATCTTGGTTTTACTGTCTCGTCCAGTTGTATATTGTTTATATTAAACAGTAATTTAACAACACAAAAGAATAACTACCTCATGATGCCACAGCCTTACTGTAATGATCCAAGTTGTCCATCCCAGATATAAGAACGTTCATTGATATTTTCTGTATTTCTGCATCTTCAGAATTCGGTCATACTGTAATTTCTTTCTTGTCATGTTGATAAATCAGTGCTTTTCTGGCTGACGATATCCAGTTCTGATAAAAATTTCAAGCAGCTCACTAACGCTTGTAACACTTGGAGTATCTTCGCCCATTCAAATCTGGACATATTCAGACGATAACTTCCCAGTTATGTGAGATAAACAGACATTCGATTGTAAAGATAGATTGTGTTGTTGACAATTGTGGGTCATGATTACGAACAGTGGTGTTTAAAGTCATATGATCGACGTTATTCACGTGAAAAATGAATGTCCAGTGTGAGTTGAATAAATGAATTAAAGGATATCTTTTGTTTTAAATAGTGTAACTGTGGTGATGTAGATGATTACATACAGCAATATATAATTCTTATCTACCAATTGTTAAAACACAACAAAAAGCCTATGGGGCCTGTATCGCTCACCTGGTTGGATTAGACCAAATGTCAAAATAATGTTCATGTTCAATTCGTTTTATTTGTAAATTTCAAGCAATGCTATACTATTATATGGTTATAATAAGGGGATCCCAACTGCTTTAAAGATTAATGAAGTCCAGATTCTTTAAGGTCTAAAAGACATCAAGAATTGTTTTTAGAACATGCATTCATCACTTTATGACAAGTAGCCATTTACAGAAATTACCTCTCTTTCCCCTATTGGGGCCCGCCCGTTTGGCCCCTTTGGGGTCAGAGTCACCATTTATGCAAAATCTGATCCCCTTTCCCCAATGATGTTTCTGACCAAATTGGTTTCAAATACATTCATTACTTTATGACTTGTAGCGATTTAAAGGAATTACCTCTAGTTCCCTTATTGGACCCCGCCCCTTTGGCCCCTCAGGGGCCAGAGTCACCATTTATGCAAAATCTGTTCCCCTTCCCCAAGCATGTTTCTGACCAAATTGGGTTCAAATCCATTCATAACGTTATGACTAGTAGCGATTTAAAGAAATGACCTCTATTTCCCCTATTTGACCCTGCCCCTCTGGCCCCTTGGGGGTCAGAATCATCATTAATGCAAATTCTGTTCCTCTTCACTCAAGGATCTTTCTGACCAAATTTGGTTAAAATCCACTGAGTATGAATGACAAGTACTGATATAAAGCAAATGTTGACGGACGGAATAAGCTCACCAGACCTTAGGTCCAGGTGAGCTAAAAATCATATTTACGACGTAAAACTCAATGTATAAGGGGACTTTCTATGTATTTTATAATATATAGTTTTATTGCATTTTTGCCAGTGAAATAGTCACGGGGAAAATTCAGGCTTTCTTTATCTCATTGTCAAATCTACTCAATGCTTCGGTCGTACACACCTTTCATATCAGTCTGCTTTAGATCCGTCGATAAATGTAGAATTGAGAACTTTAAGAGGACAAGAATTACATCCAAGGGCAGTAACTCCCATAAATCATTTGAGTGTGCTAGTTTCGATTCTTCCATTTATACATGTAGTTGGTTAAAATCTATCGACAAATTTAGAATTAAGGGTAACATACCGACAAATAGCCAATGACATTTCTCTGTCCTCGCGACACTCAGGCAAACAAAAATAACATAACCAGGTTCCATTACAATCAGTGTTAATGTATCACATTTTTATTAAAACAAATCACCTTTTTATCAGTAGACAAACAGGAACAACATAAACTCACAAACAAGAACAAATTATGTTAACAACGTTTACGTCGAGAGATTCCTTCCCAAAATTAACCATATGCTATTCATTGTGAAATAATCATGAATACTAAAACTACCAGACCAAAAATGCATAAAATAACATACATGTATAATTGATTTTAACAGACAAGTCCTAAACAAAGGATCTAAAATGAGTTTTCATTTCATACAGATTATTTATGAAAGGAGTCGAAGATGTTTTGAATCAAAATTGTGTGATCAACTTAAGATCTCAAATTAAATGAACATGCAAAAAAATCAAATATTTGTTTTGTTTTGACAGATTTGGCCGTTTTCGACTCCTGACACGAAGAAAACCTATGACAATGACGACTGCTTGTTCACCATTGTTAAAGTCTACATTTAAATAAAAAAGACTTTCATAAGTCCAGTAAGAAATGGAAACTCCTGTATCTCTGTGTATTTGTATTGTAACCATACAGGACAACTGAATCATTCCTATACTGTTAACTTTATCACCGTGTCAACCTTTACTCATTTTCCGGTAAGCGCTTCCTCAGCATACCAACACTTACACTCATTTCCCGGTCAACACGTTCTCAACGTATAAAAAAATACGTCTTGATGAGCATACCAACACTTACACTCATTTCCCGGTCAACACGTTCTCAACGTATAAAAAAATACGTCTTGATACCTCAGTAAATACATACATCAAATACATACCACATCTCTGTAACTTTTGACATTCATTATGATATATAGATAATCTAGAGAATATATGTTTATGATGTGATATACCGACCAGAAAATATATCTGTTCTTGTTCCTGAATGAACGCTTACATACAACGTAACACAAAATAATCAACTTACACGTACAATGTAACACACACAATCATATCAATACTCCATATCTATAACTTACACGTACAATGTAACACATACTATGTAACACGTACCATGTAACACATACAATCATATCAGAATACTTCATATCTCTATAACTTACATGTACAATGTAACACACACAAACATATCACAATACTCCATATCTCTATATCTTACACGTACAATGTAACACATAGTCATATCAGAATACTCCATATCTCTATAACTTACACGTACAATGTAACACACACAATCATATCAGAATACTTCATATCTCTATAACTTACACATACAATGTAACACATAGTCATATCAGAATACTCCATATCTCTATAACTTACACGTACAATGTAACACATTGTCATATCAATACTCCATATCTCTATAACTTACACGTACAATGTAACACATAGTCATATCAGAATACTCCATATCTCTATAACTTACACTTACAATGTAACACATACAGTCATATCACAATACTCCATATCTCTATAACTTACACGTACAATGTAACACATAGTCATATCAGAATACTCCATATCTCTATATCTTACACGTACAATGTAACACATAGTCATATCACAATACTCCATATCTCTATAACTTACACGTACAATGTAACACATAGTCATATCACAATACTCCATATCTCTATAACTTACACGTACAATGTAACACATAGTCATATCACAATACTCCATATCTCTATAACTTACACGTACAATGTAACACACAATCATATCACAATACTCCATATCTCTATAACTAACACGTAAACTGTAACATATAGTCATATCAATACTCTATATCTCTATAACTTACACGTACAATGTAACACACACAATCATATCACAATACTCCATATCTCTATAACTTACACGTACCATGTAACACATACAATCATTTCAGAATACTCCATATCTCTTTAACTTTCAATTAAGTCCAATTGTTAAATATATACATTAATGGCATTTCACTTGTATTTCGTGGCAACAAAAACAAATCAAGTGAAACATTAACAAGAGACCTATAAAATAAATCACACAATAATAAAATACTTTATATCTATAACTTACACGTACAATGTAACACACACAATCATATCACAATACTCCATATCTCTATAACTTACACGTACCATGTAACACATACAATCATTTCAGAATACTCCATATCTCTTTAACTTTCAATTAAGTCCAATTGTTAAATATATACATAATTGGCATTTCACTTGTATTTCGTGGCAACAAAAACAAATCAAGTTAAACATTAACAAGAGACCTATAAAATAAATCACAATAATAAAATACTTTATATCTCAACAACTCACAGTTGTCATACTAGAATACTTCACATCTCCACAACTCACACAGTTATCATACTAGAATACTTCACATCTCCACAACTCACACAGTTATCATACTAGAATACTTCACATCTCAATAACTCACACAGTTATCATACTAGAATACTCCATATCTCCACAACTCACACAGTTATCATACTAGAATACTTCACATCTCCACAACTCACACAGTTATCATACTAGAATACTTCATATCTCCACAACTCACACAGTTATCATACTAGAATACTTCATATCTCCACAACTCACACAGTTATCATACTAGATTACTTCACATCTCCACAACTCATACAGTTACCATACTAGAATACTTCACATCTCCACAACTCACACAGTTATCATACTAGAATACTTCACATCTCCACAACTCAGTTATCATACTAGAATACTTCATATCTCCACAACTCACAGTTACCATACTAGAATACTTCACATCTCCACAACTCACAGTTACCATACTAGAATACTTCACATCTCCACAACTCACACAGTTATCATACTAGAATACTTCACATCTCCACAACTCACACAGTTATCATACTAGAATACTCCATATCTCCACAACTCACACAGTTATCATACTAGAATACTTCATATCTCCACAACTCACACAGTTACCATACTAGAATACCTCACATCTCCACAACTCACACAATTATCATACTAGAATACTTCATATCTCCACAACTCACACAGTTACCATACTAGAATACTTCACATCTCCACAACTCACACAATTATCATACTAGAATACTTCACATCTCCACAACTCACACAATTATCATACTAGAATACTTCACATCTCCACAACTCACACAATTATCATACTAGAATACTTCATATCTCCACAACTCACACAGTTACCATACTAGAATACTTCACATCTCCACAACTCACACAATTATCATCCTAGAATACTTCACATCTCCACAACTCACACAATTATCATACTAGAATACTTCATATCTCCACAACTCACACAGTTACCATACTAGAATACTTCACATCTCCACAACTCACAGTTATCATACTAGAATACTTCACATCTCCACAACTCACACAATTATCATACTAGAATACTTCATATCCCCACAACTCACACAGTTACCATACTAGAATACTTCACATCTCCACAACTCACACAATTATCATACTAGAATACTTCACATCTCCACAACTCACACAGTTATCATACTAGAATACTTCACATCTCCACAACTCACAGTTATCATACTAGAATACTTCACATCTCCACAACTCACACAGTTATCATACTAGAATACTTCATATCTCCACAACTCATACAGTTATCATACTAGAATACTGCACATCTCCACAACTCACAGTTACCATACTAGAATATTTCACATCTCAACAACTCACACAGTTATCATACTAGAATACTGCACATCTCCACAACTCACAGTTATCATACTAGAATATTTCACATCTCAACAACTCACACAGTTATCATACTAGAATACTGCACATCTCCACAACTCACAGTTATCATACTAGAATACTTCATATCTCCACAACTCACACAGTTATCATACTAGAATACTTCATATCTCCACAACTCACACAATTATCATACTAGAATATTTCACATCTCAACAACTCACAGTTATCATACTAGAATACTTCATATCTCCACAACTCACACAGTTATCATACTAGAATAATTCACATCTCCACAACTCACACAGTTATCATACTAGAATACTTCATATCTCCACAACTCACACAATTATCATACTAAAATACTTCGCATCTCAACAACTCACAGTTATCATACTAGAATACTTCATATCTCCACAACTCACACAATTATACTAGAATACTTCACATCTCAAAAACTCACACAGTTATCATACTAGAATACTTCATATCTCCACAACTCACACAATTATCATACTAGAATACTTCGCATCTCAACAACTCAGTTATCATACTAGAATACTTCATATCTCCACAACTCACACAATTATCATACTAGAATATTTCGCATCTCAACAACTCACACAGTTATCATACTAGAATACTTCACATCTCAAAAACTCACAGTTATCATACTAGAATACTTCACATCTCCACAACTCACACAGTTATCATACTAGAATACTTCATATCTCCACAACTCACAGTTACCATACTAGAATACTTCACATCTCCACAACTCACACAGTTATCATACTAGAATACTTCATATCTCCACAACTCACACAGTTATCATACTAGAATACTTCACATCTCCACAACTCACACAGTTATCATACTAGAATACTTCACATCTCCACAACTCACACAATTATCATACTAGAATACTTCACATCTCAACAACTCACAGTTGTCATACTAGAATACTTCACATCTCCACAACTCACACAGTTATCATACTAGAATACTTCATATCTCCACAACTCACAGTTACCATACTAGAATACTTCATATCTCCACAACTCACACAGTTACCATACTAGAATACTTCATATCTCCACAACTCACACAGTTACCATACTAGAATACTTCATATCTCCACAACTCACACAGTTATCATACTAGAATACTGCACATCTCCACAACTCACACAATTATCATACTAGAATACTTCACATCTCAACAACTCACACAATTATCATACTAGAATACTTCACATCTAAACAACTCACACAATTATCATACTAGAATACTCCATATCTCCACAACTCACACAGTTATCATACTAGAATACTTCACATCTCAACAACTCACACAATTATCATACTAGAATACTCCATATCTCCACAACTCACACAGTTATCATACTAGAATACTTCATATCTCCACAACTCACATAATTATCATACTAGAATACTTCACATCTCAACAACTCACACAGTTATCATACTAGAATACTTCACATCTCCACAACTCACACAGTTATCATACTAGAATACTTCACATCTCCACAACTCACACAGTTATCATACTAGAATACTTCGCATCTCAACAACTCACACAGTTATCATACTAGAATACTTCACATCTCCACAACTCACACAGTTATCATACTAGAATACTTCACATCTCCACAACTCACACAATTATCATACTAGAATACTTCACATCTCCACAACTCACAGTTATCATACTAGAATACTTCACATCTCCACAACTCACACAGTTATCATACTAGAATACTTCATATCTCCACAACTCACATAATTATCATAATAAAATAATTAACATCTCAACATCTTGTACATTAATCATATTTGAATACTTCACACTTAAAAACTTGTACAATCATCATAATAGAATATGTCACATCCCAACAACCGAGTCCAATACATGTATAATTAGATGTAAAAAGTTAAAAGTCTAACACAATTAAGTCCTACAGGGAAAAATTGTGTGTGACTTTTACAGTAATAGAAAAGGTAAATGCCATGAGAATTATAACATAGGAAAAAGTCATTATTTATAATTATATATATTTATATACCATGAGAGTTACTATATAGAAAAGTCATTATTTATAATTATATATATTTATATACCATGAGAATTACAACATAGGAAAAAGATATTACCCGGTATTTATAATTGTATATTTATATATACCATGAGAGTTACTATATATAGGAAAGGGAATTATTATTTATAATTTTACATATATACCATGAGAGTTCCTACATAAGTATTATTATTGATAATTATATATATACCATGAGAGTTAATACATAGGAAAAGGTATTACTGATATTCATCTATTAGTGTATAGTGTTTCTATGTCGCTATCTTTAACAGTATCATAGCTGTGCAAAAGCACACAAAAATAAATCCATAAATGATGCTCCATTCAGCATCCAACGAGAACACGTTTTGTGGGTATTCAGCGACAGGAATAACTTATCATACTGCGATGCGCTACAACTTATTCCAACTTTGTTTAACTTTCACCAGAACCTAAAAATCGACAGATTCCCATGCAGTGAAGTTACATCACCACTTACGATGACATAGGCAGTGACAATATATTTTTTTTATGTTGATAATCAGATATATTTCATATTAGAGATAAATCTTTCGATTAAACTGTGGTGGCGGTCAACACCAACATATCAAACCAATTAAAAACGTTTTCATGAATAACTGAGATTCCGCTATTTGCAACAATGATGCTGTTCATCACTTACAGTATCTATTACAAATTTATCATTTTTTGACTTTTTCGTTTTTTCGATTTCTTTGTCATTTTTATCGTAATCAGTTCCGCCTGAGCACTCAGTATTACTTCTTTCTTCGTGTGATGTCACTTCCTGTTCCATATTGATCTGTTTTGATTTTGTATCTGATCCCATTCCTGATTTTTGTGTATCAGAACTAACCCAGTCTGGCTGACAGTTTGTTTTAGAAACGGCGACTTCTGCTTGGTCACTTTTTTCAGACTTAACTGGAAGTGTTCCGTTCTCTGTCTGACTGACCTTGAATCTATTTCCAGTGTATTCACACGATTTAGCCACATCAGTGTCTGCGACCACCGGACAGGTCTTACCAAAATTGTCGGTTTTATTTTCAGTCAACTCATTTGATTGGCTGGAATCAGTTTCTGATTGTCCTGTCAGCATTTCTGATTGACCAGAATCTATCTCTTTGATATAGAGACGAAGCTGACTGACGAGGTCGACTGGTGTTGATCCTGATGTTGGTGATGAAGGACCAGCGCTGGAGTTACTCGAGGAAGGCAGGCTGATACCTGTACCTAGAGAAAACAGAACAAGCTCACTCATAAGTATAAACTTTGTAGATATTTTTCATAGATAAATAACAATATGAATTCAGGTTAATCGATCTACTATGCACTAGGGAAACGTTTTGTCAGATGACCGTACTAATATTTTACCTCGGTTTCTACTGTACTGTGACTACAAAAAGTAAAATACCATGTCAGTAATACAATACGCAAGTTATTCTTAGTAAACATATTAGTAGTCCTATATTTTTTGCTAGATAAATGGGAATAATTTTGAAATAAAAGAAAAAACATCTCCAAACCTTCATAACTAACCATATGTGTTTCATCCATTCAGGTCACTAGGAAGGAATGAGAAATTATATGATACAAACCTTTGATAAAAGTGGGTGGTCTTGGCGAGACGACAGGTGTGGTTGATGACGACCCATAGGGCGGGGAGGACACTGCGGTAAACTTGGTAGTGGTGACTCGCCCGAAGAATAAATCCATATCTCTCATCGTTAGTTTGTTGTGTAGGGTTTCCAGGGGACGTAATGACGGCACCATGTTGAAACCTCCGAATGCTACATAACCCAGAAGAGTGAATATAAGGTAACATAAAATTCATACCTGCATGTCTTGTGAATTTATAAGAAGAGATTTCACTTGTCTAAAATTTTCAAGGCAAAGAATATTTCACCTTAACAGCATATAATAACACTTGTTTATAATGAATTCCAGAGAGGGGATAGTTTGCTATATCAGGATTTTTTATAGACTTTCAAAATATATTAGGATGAGCCAAATTTCAGAATTTTAATTCAATTCATAATAAGCAGAAAATTGTACTAAGCCTGTTCGTTTTTGAAAGTTTTACTGCATTACAAACTATTTTTTGGGCTGATTGAATATTTAAAATAAAGAAGTCAAAGAAGTTTTACTGATAAATTACATGTCTAATGTCTCTTCAAACTCTCTAACATTAATGAATTACTACTGGGCCAAGTTGTTCAAAAGGTGATTAGGCTAATCACAGTTTAACAACAATTCTAATATCCTGATAAAATCATTTCTGATAAAACTGACAAAAATTATATGAAACTATAACACTCGCCAGTTTCTTCCTTTTTTACCATTTTAAAGAGTAGTAACACTCAGGTTTTGAAGTAAAGGAGGAATGAGATTTGCATTAATCAAGTGATTAAGCTAATCGTCTTTTGAACAACTGGGCCCTGGTTATGCGATAATGTAGATCTACATGTTGCTCATTTACTGATCATTAATTTTCAAAACAAACTACACAGAAATTACCAAAGCAATAATAGTTCATCAACAAATAATGCTTTCTACGAAGCCTATGTCTAAAACGCTGAGACAATTATGGCAGTTTACCATAACATAAAACATCCAGTAACACTTCTGTTATTTTCCAACAGTATAATTTTAAATTTAAAAACATATTTGCAAACACAGGACACACATAATGGTACAGTAGATGAAATTGACCAATCAAAAAGCTTGATATCAAAACATACAATTACACCTGTGCTTTTTCAGTATCTATCAATGAATGTGCACCACGTGCTTGGCAGACACCAAACCATTTACCATGCACATATCTTGTTATCACTCAATATATTATATACCTAAAGGAATATGACTATAAAATCTTCACATAAAAGTTTTCTTCTGCTGAATTCTGACAGACGAACATGTACATTAAGAGGTGCAGCAATATACAAATGTACTCCCACAAGATGTGTGTAAATTCTTAATTTGATGTGTCCAAAGTAATGAGGTTTGACTCATGAGTTATAAAACAAAGGGGCACGGTATTGTGATTTTAACTGCTAATTTCAATTTGATTAAAATGAATGTCATTTTTGTTTTTGAAAAATCATCATAATCAGCTTTAAACAGTAGCTTAACCCCCCCCACCCCCCCCCCCCCCCCCCCCCTCCAAATACTTGTCATGCTTTACAGAAACTTCAATAAGTTTAATCTTTATTCAAAATATCACTAAAATATGTATATTCAGGTAAACTGATTAGAAATAAGTGTCATATTAATTTACGATAGCGCTGAAATGCATATATTTATCTAAACTGCAATAAGCGTAATCTTAATCTAAAAACGTGAATTTATGGAGTCACTGCTCATTATGGTAATCATTATTTACAGAACTGCTAAAATAACAGCACCGTTATAATAGGTACAAACAACTGGACATGTAGTGTCATGTGAAATTTCGGAGACTAACTAAAAACGGTAAAAAACATGCAAAAAAGTGTGATTTAACAAACGAAAACAAAAACAAGCATAATACATGCTATGATAAGGAATTACAAGCAGAAAAATGTTTCCACAGAAAGTTAACATTGGTACACAATCACGGAACTCCTTCTCTGATTTGTCTCACCAACTCTGTTCTTGATATCCGAGTCTTACCCGGTAACATCCTTTTATCACCCTCACAATGCTTCATAAAGAAGGCTTAAACTTGATAGAGTGTTTGACAAGTTAAACTAAATGTACCTATTTTACACACATATTTAATACTGATGAACTGGTGAAATAAGTCTATCACCTACACATGGCTTCACGTAAGAAAG
The DNA here is from genome assembly GCF_902652985.1 of Pecten maximus. Classification (NCBI taxonomy): domain Eukaryota; kingdom Metazoa; phylum Mollusca; class Bivalvia; order Pectinida; family Pectinidae; genus Pecten; species Pecten maximus. Next base: position 15,272,432 of record NC_047031.1, on the reverse strand, counting down.
CTTAAACTTGATATAGTGTTTGAGTAGTTGAACTTAATTTACTACTTCAACAAGACGAAAGAGCAGTTCATAATGATTTGCTTTTTGTTTACTTTCAAACACTTTTTAGTAAGAATTTACAAATATTCAGTTTGATCACCAGTGTAACATCAAACTTAATCTAATGTCTTCTTGGTTTTTTTGACGATGGTCGACGTCTCTCATGTTATACAATAAAAGCTGGGTAAAAAATCCAGGACTTCAGCTGACCACAGATTTTCAATGCAATGAGGTGCCTTGTGACCGGCTACTGACCTAACCAGGTCCAAAATATTCATTCATTCAACAACACCTTTGAACCCCTCAGGACATACACAACATCATATACAATCTAACATTGGTGTCGTCGACCAAGCCATAACACACACAAGACATTGTATACCACTGAACATTGGAAGGGATCAACCAAGGACACACATCGGTATCTTCTTTGGTGTCAAAAGGAATGTATCATCCGTGATGTTTTAGCATCAACATGGCTAATTTCTCACTTGATAACAGCCACTTCAATGGGGATTAACCTCTCACTTGTTAATAGCAAGGTTAATAAGGATTGACCTCTCACTTGATTAGAGACAGGTCAATGGCAATCAATCTCTAACTTGATAACAGACCGTCAACGGAGATCAACCTCTCACTTAATTACAGACAGATTGATGGGAATAAAACTCTCACTTGATTACAGACAGATCAATGCCGATCAATCTCTCACTTGATTAGACAGGTTAACAGGGATCAAACTCTCACTTGATCAAAGCAAGGACAATGAGGATTGAACTCTCACTTGATTACAGGCAGATCTACCTCTCGCTTATAAATTACAGACAGGTCAATGTGGATCGGCCTCTCACTCAATTACACACAGGTATATGGGGATCGACCTCTCACTTATTTACAGACAGATCAATGGCGATCGACCCACTGGATCCACTTTTCGCGAAGCTAGCAAGTTCCTAAAAACTTCTTATTGTAGCACGCATTATTTTAAGCATAAATATCCCCAAATCAACACTCTCATGTCAAGTTGTTTTACTAAAAAGCGTCCAACACTAGCAAAGTTTGCCTCTAAGAATTATTCAAATAACATTGTAGCATAACTGAAAAACATGTACATCAAACAAAATATCATTTCACACTGGACTTCAGAAAAATTCAATTAGTAATGGCATTACTTTTGTTTGCATTAAGAAACACAATCCAGACATGTTGAAGCCCCTATGTTTGTCTGTCAAAATGACAATATATGGAAATGTATTCTATGTAGACCAGGTAGGTGGTCCCAGTTGGTTGTTTTTATACATGTTAACTCATACATGCTGAGAGATTCTCAAGATCCTAAATAAAATGCTGACATTTCCGCCTTGAAGTGTTCATATCAAAATTTCAGGTACTTGAGTTAAATAGTTTTTAAATTATGAATAATTTTATAAGCAACATTTACCAAGTTTCAAAAATGTGATGTCATGAAAACGAGAATGAATTCTGGCATGTCACTGTATATTCTAAAATCATGACAATCACATCTGTTAAATTCATAAAAAATCTAACTTCAAAGGGGTTTTTTTCTCAAAAATATTAATGAATATCTTTCTTTTTTGTTACTGTATCATTTATGTTTGGAATGGCAATTGATCTGAATCTAAAATTATTTACAATCTAATACGAATGTTATCATAGTGTTCAAGATAAAGTCAACAACACAAGAGAATGACAGTTTTGCCAGGTAAGAGAGATGTTCATACCAAAAAAAGGGGGAAATATCAACACAAAACAGATATAATCCATCAGTTCATTAGATTCAATACAGTGAACTGATAAGATTAATATACAATCCATAAAACAATAGGCCCAGAGGTCCTGTAATGCTATGCTCTATCAATTAAACTATTGTAGCAAGAGGCCCAGAGGTTCTGTATTGCTCAGCTATATATCATTTCAGCTAGGATAACAAAGCCCGGGATCAGTATTTATGCTATGAATCCCGGTCTGTTTCAACGGTATATATTATA
>NC_047031.1:15224015-15269884 GCF_902652985.1 Pecten maximus | reverse complement strand
CTTCATTAATCTTTAAAGCAGTTCGGATTCCCACACTATAACGATATATAGCATTGTTAGAGATTTACAAATAAAACAAATTCAATATGAACATTATTTTGACATTTGGTCCAATCCAACCAGGTGAGCGATACAGGCCCCATGGGCCTCTTGTATTTAGGATCTTGAGAATCTCTCAGCATGTATGAGTTAACATGTATAAAAACAACCAACTGGGACCACCTACCTGGTCTACATAGAATACATTTCCATATATTGTCATTTTGACAGACAAACATAGGGGCTTCAACATGTCTGGATTGTGTTTCTTAATGCAAACAAAAGTAATGCCATTACTAATTGAATTTTTCTGAAGTCCAGTGTGAAATGATATTTTGTTTGATGTACATGTTTTTCAGTTATGCTACAATGTTATTTGAATAATTCTTAGAGGCAAACTTTGCTAGTGTTGGACGCTTTTTAGTAAAACAACTTGACATGAGAGTGTTGATTTGGGGATATTTATGCTTAAAATAATGCGTGCTACAATAAGAAGTTTTTAGGAACTTGCTAGCTTCGCGAAAAGTGGATCCAGTGGGTCGATCGCCATTGATCTGTCTGTAAATAAGTGAGAGGTCGATCCCCATATACCTGTGTGTAATTGAGTGAGAGGCCGATCCACATTGACCTGTCTGTAATTTATAAGTGAGAGGTAGATCTGCCTGTAATCAAGTGAGAGTTCAATCCTCATTGTCCTTGCTTTGATCAAGTGAGAGGTTGATCCCTGTTAACCTGTCTAATCAAGTGAGAGATTGATCGGCATTGATCTGTCTGTAATCAAGTGAGAGTTTGATCCCTGTTAACCTGTCTAATCAAGTGAGAGATTGATCGGCATTGATCTGTCTGTAATCAAGTGAGAGTTTTATTCCCATCAATCTGTCTGTAATCAAGTGAGAGGTTGATCTCCGTTGACGGTCTGTTATCAAGTGAGAGATTGATTGCCATTGACCTGTCTCTAATCAAGTGAGAGGTCAATCCTTATTAACCTTGCTATTAACAAGTGAGAGGTTAATCCCCATTGAAGTGGCTGTTATCAAGTGAGAAATTAGCCATGTTGATGCTAAAACATCACGGATGATACATTCCTTTTGACACCAAAGAAGATACCGATGTGTGTCCTTGGTTGATCCCTTCCAATGTTCAGTGGTATACAATGTCTTGTGTGTGTTATGGCTTGGTCGACGACACCAATGTTAGATTGTATATGATGTTGTGTATGTCCTGAGGGGTTCAAAGGTGTTGTTGAATGAATGAATATTTTGGACCTGGTTAGGTCAGTAGCCGGTCACAAGGCACCTCATTGCATTGAAAATCTGTGGTCAGCTGAAGTCCTGGATTTTTTACCCAGCTTTTATTGTATAACATGAGAGACGTCGACCATCGTCAAAAAAACCAAGAAGACATTAGATTAAGTTTGATGTTACTCTGGTGATCAAACTGAATATTTGTAAATTCTTACTAAAAAGTGAATTGAAAGTAAACAAAAAGCAAATCATTATGAACTGCTCTTTCGTCTTGTTGAAGTAGTAAATTAAGTTCAACTACTCAAACACTATATCAAGTTTAAGCTTTCTTACGTGAAGCCATGTGTAGGTGATAGACTTATTTCACCAGTTCATCAGTATTAAATATGTGTGTAAAATAGGTACATTTAGTTTAACTTGTCAAACACTCTATCAAGTTTAAGCTTTCCTTTATGAAGCATTGTGAGGGTGATAAAAGGATGTTACCGGGTAAGACTCGGATATCAAGAACAGAGTTGGTGAGACAAATCAGAGAAGGAGTTCCGTGATTGTGTACCAATGTTAACTTTCTGTGGAAACATTTTTCTGCTTGTAATTCCTTATCATAGCATGTATTATGCTTGTTTTTGGTTTCGTTTGTTAAATCACACTTTTTTGCATGTTTTTTACCGTTTTTAGTTAGTCTCCGAAATTTCACATGACACTACATGTCCAGTTGTTTGTACCTATTATAACGGTGCTGTTATTTTAGCAGTTCTGTAAATAATGATTACCATAATGAGCAGTGACTCCATAAATTCACGTTTTTAGATTAAGATTACGCTTATTGCAGTTTAGATAAATATATGCATTTCAGCGCTATCGTAAATTAATATGACACTTATTTCTAATCAGTTTACCTGAATATACATATTTTAGTGATATTTTGAATAAAGATTTAACTTATTGAAGTTTCTGTAAAGCATGACAAGTATTTGGAGGGGGGGGGGGGGGGGGGGGGTTAAGCTACTGTTTAAAGCTGATTATGATGATTTTTCAAAAACAAAAATGACATTCATTTTAATCAAATTGAAATTAGCAGTTAAAATCACAATACCGTGCCCCTTTGTTTTATAACTCATGAGTCAAACCTCATTACTTTGGACACATCAAATTAAGAATTTACACACATCTTGTGGGAGTACATTTGTATATTGCTGCACCTCTTAATGTACATGTTCGTCTGTCAGAATTCAGCAGAAGAAAACTTTTATGTGAAGATTTTATAGTCATATTCCTTTAGGTATATAATATATTTAGTGATAACAAGATATGTGCATGGTAAATGGTTTGGTGTCTGCCAAGCACGTGGTGCACATTCATTGATAGATACTGAAAAAGCACAGGTGTAATTGTATGTTTTGATATCAAGCTTTTTGATTGGTCAATTCCATCTACTGTACCATTATGTGTGTCCTGTGTTTGCAAATATGTTTTTGAATTTAAAATTATACTGTTGGAAAATAACAGAAGTGTTACTGGATGTTATATGTTATGGTAAACTGCCATAATTGTCTCAGCGTTTTAGACATAGGCTTCGTAGAAAGCATTATTTGTTGATGAACTATTATTGCTTTGGTAATTTCTGTGTAGTTTGTTTTGAAAATTAATGATCAGTAAATGAGCAACATGTAGATCTACATTATCGTATTACCAGGGCCCAGTTGTTCAAAAGACGATTAGCTTAATCACTTGATTAATGCTAATCTCATTCCTCCTTTACTTCAAAACCTGAGAGTTACTACTCGTTAAAATGGTAAAAAAGGAAAAAACTGGCGAGTGTTATAGTTTCATATAATTTTGTCAGTTTTATCAGAAATGATTTTATCAGGATATTAGAATTGTTGTTAAACTGTGATTAGCCTAATCACCTTTTGAACAACTTGGCCCAGTAGTAATTCATTAATGTTAGAGAGTTTGAAGAGACATTAGACATGTAATTTATCAGTAAAACTTCTTTGACTTCTTTATTTTAAATATTCAATCAGCCCAAAAAATAGTTTGTAATGCAGTAAAACTTTCAAAAACGAACAGGCTTAGTACAATTTTCTGCTTATTATGAATTGAATTAAAATTCTGAAATTTGGCTCATCCTAATATATTTTGAAAGTCTATAAAAAATCCTGATATAGCAAACTATCCCCTCTCTGGAATTCATTATAAACAAGTGTTATTATATGCTGTTAAGGTGAAATATTCTTTGCCTTGAAAATTTTAGACAAGTGAAATCTCTTCTTATAAATTCACAAGACATGCAGGTATGAATTTTATGTTACCTTATATTCACTCTTCTGGGTTATGTAGCATTCGGAGGTTTCAACATGGTGCCGTCATTACGTCCCCTGGAAACCCTACACAACAAACTAACGATGAGAGATATGGATTTATTCTTCGGGCGAGTCACCACTACCAAGTTTACCGCAGTGTCCTCCCCGCCCTATGGGTCGTCATCAACCACACCTGTCGTGTCGCCGAGACCACCCACTTTTATCAAAGGTTTGTATCATATAATTTCTCATTCCTTCCTAGTGACCTGAATGGATGAAACACATATGGTTAGTTATGAAGGTTTGGAGATGTTTTTTCTTTTATTTCAAAATTATTCCCATTTATCTAGCAAAAAATATAGGACTACTAATATGTTTACTAAGAATAACTTGCGTATTGTATTACTGACATGGTATTTTACTTTTTGTAGTCACAGTACAGTAGAAACCGAGGTAAAATATTAGTACGGTCATCTGACAAAACGTTTCCCTAGTGCATAGTAGATCGATTAACCTGAATTCATATTGTTATTTATCTATGAAAAATATCTACAAAGTTTATACTTATGAGTGAGCTTGTTCTGTTTTCTCTAGGTACAGGTATCAGCCTGCCTTCCTCGAGTAACTCCAGCGCTGGTCCTTCATCACCAACATCAGGATCAACACCAGTCGACCTCGTCAGTCAGCTTCGTCTCTATATCAAAGAGATAGATTCTGGTCAATCAGAAATGCTGACAGGACAATCAGAAACTGATTCCAGCCAATCAAATGAGTTGACTGAAAATAAAACCGACAATTTTGGTAAGACCTGTCCGGTGGTCGCGGACACTGATGTGGCTAAATCGTGTGAATACACTGGAAATAGATTCAAGGTCAGTCAGACAGAGAACGGAACACTTCCAGTTAAGTCTGAAAAAAGTGACCAAGCAGAAGTCGCCGTTTCTAAAACAAACTGTCAGCCAGACCGGATTAGTTCTGATACACAAAAATCAGGAATTGGATCAGATACAAAATCAAAACAGATCAATATGGAACAGGAAGTGACATCACACGAAGAAAGAAGTAATACTGAGTGCTCTGGTGGAACTGATTACGATGAAAATTACAAAGAAATCGAAAAAACGAAAAAGTCAAAAAATGATAAATTTGTAATAGATACTGTAAGTGATGAACAACATCATTGTTGCAAATAGCGGAATCTCAGTTATTCATGAAAACGTTTTTAATTGGTTTGATATGTTGGTGTAGACCGCCACCACAGTTTAATCGAAGGATTTACCTCTAATATGAAAGATATCTGATTATCAACATAAAAAAAAATATTGTCACTGCCTATGTCATCGTAAGTGGTGATGTAACTTAACTGCATTGGAATCTGTCGATTTTTAGGTTCTGGTGAAAGTGAAACAAAGTTGGAATAAGTTGTAGGGCATCACAGTATGATAAGTTATTCCTGTCGCTGAATACCCACAAAACGTGTTCTCGTTGGATGCTGAATGGAGCATCATTTATGGATTTATTTTTGTGTGCTTTTGCACAGCTATGATACTGTTAAAGATAGCGACATAGAAACACTATACACTAATAGATAAATATCAGTAATACCTTTTCCTATGTATTAACTCTCATGGTATATATATAATTATCAATTATAATACCTATGTAGGAACTCTCATGGTATATATGTAAAATTATAAATAATAATTCCCTTTCCTATATATAGTAACTCTCATGGTATATATAAATATATAATTATAAATACCGGGTAATATCTTTTTCCTATGTTGTAATTCTCATGGTATATAAATATATATAATTATAAATAATGACTTTCCTATATAGTAACTCTCATGGTATATAAATATATATAATTATAAATAATGACTTTTTCCTATGTTGTAATTCTCATGGCATTTACCTTTTCTATTACTGTAAAAGTCACACACAATTTTTCCCTGTAGGACTTAATTGTGTTAGACTTTTAACTTTTTACATCTAATTATACATGTATTGGACTCGGTTGTTGGGATGTGACATATTCTATTATGATGATTGTACAAGTTTTTAAGTGTGAAGTATTCAAATATGATTAATGTACAAGATGTTGAGATGTTAATTATTTTATTATGATAATTATGTGAGTTGTGGAGATGTGAAGTATTCTAGTATGATAACTGTGTGAGTTGTGGAGATATGAAATATTCTAGTATGATAATTGTGTGTTGTGGAGATGTGCAGTATTCTAGTATGATAACTGTGTGAGTTGTTGAGATGTGAAATATTCTAGTATGATAACTGTGTGAGTTGTGGAGATATGAAGTATTCTAGTATGATAACTGTGAGTTGTGGAGATGTGAAGTATTCTAGTATGATAACTGTGTGAGTTGTGGAGATATGAAGTATTCTAGTATGGTAACTGTGAGTTGTGGAGATATGAAGTATTCTAGTATGGTAACTGTGTGAGTTGTGGAGATATGAAGTATTCTAGTATGATAACTGTGTGAGTTGTGGAGATGTGAAGTATTCTAGTATGATAACTGTGTGAGTTGTGGAGATGTGAAGTATTCTAGTATGATAACTGTGTGAGTTGTGGTGATGTGAAGTATTCTAGTATGGTAACTGTGTGAGTTGTGGAGATATGAAGTATTCTAGTATGATAACTGTGTGAGTTGTGGAGATGTGAAGTATTCTAGTATGATAACTGTGTGAGTTGTGGAGATGTGAAGTATTCTAGTATGATAACTGTGTGAGTTGTGGAGATGTGAAGTATTCTAGTATGATAACTGTGTGAGTTGTTGAGATGTGAAGTATTCTAGTATGATAACTGTGAGTTGTTGAGATGTGAAGTATTCTAGTATGATAACTGTGTGAGTTGTGGAGATGTGAAGTATTCTAGTATGATAACTGTGTGAGTTGTTGAGATATAAAGTATTTTATTATTGTGTGATTTATTTTATAGGTCTCTTGTTAATGTTTAACTTGATTTGTTTTTGTTGCCACAAAATACAAGGGAAACTCCATTAATGTATATATTTAACAATTGGACTTAATTGAAAGTTAAAGAGGTATGGAGTATTCTGATGTGATTGTATGTGTTACATGGTACGTGTAAATTATAGAGATATGGAGTATTGTGATATGACTATGTGTTACATTGTACGTGTAAGATATAGAGATATGGAGTATTGTGATATGACTGTGTTACATTGTACGTGTAAGTTATAGAGATATGGAGTATTCTGATATGACTGTATGTGTTACATTGTACGTGTAAGTTATAGAGATATGGAGTATTGTGATATGACTATGTGTTACATTGTACGTGTAAGTTATAGAGATATGGAGTATTGATATGACTATGTGTTACATTGTACGTGTAAGTTATAGAGATATGGAGTATTCTGATATGATTGTGTGTGTTACATTGTACGTGTAAGTTATAGATATGAAGTATTCTGATATGATTGTATGTGTTACATGGTACGTGTTACATAGTATGTGTTACATTGTACGTGTAAGTTATAGATATGGAGTATTGATATAATTGTGTGTGTTACATTGTACGTGTGAGTTGATTATTTTGTGTTACGTTGTATGTAAGCGTTCATTCAGGAACAAGAAAAGATATATTCTCTGGTCGGTATATCCCATCATAAAAATATATTCTCTAGATTATCTATATATCATAATGAATGTCAAAAGTTACAGAGATGTGGTATGTATTTGATGTATGTATTTACTGAGGTATCAAGACGTATTTTTTTATACGTTGAGAAAGTGTTGACCGGGAAATGAGTGTGTTGGTATGCTGAGGAAGCGGTTACCGGAAAATGAGTAAAGGTTGACACGGTGATAAAGTTAACAGTATAGGAATGATTCAGTTGTCCTGTATGGTTACAATACAAATACACCGAGATACAGGAGTTTCCATTTCTTACTGGACTTATGAAAGTCTTTTTTATTTAAATGTAGACTTTAACAATGGTGAACAAGCAGTCGTCATTGTCATAGGTTTTCTTCGTGTCAGGAGTCGAAAACGGCCAAATCTGTCAAAACAAAACAAATATTTGATTTTTTTTGCATGTTCATTTAATTTGAGATCTTATTAAGTTGATTACACAATTTTGATTCAAAACATCTTCGACTCCTTTCATAAATAATCTGTATGAAATGAAAACTCATTTTAGATCCTTTGTTTAGGACTTGTCTGTTAAAATCAATTATACATGTATGTTATTTTATGCATTTTTGGTCTGGTAGTTTTAGTATTCATGATTATTTCACAATGAATAGCATATGGTTAATTTTGGGAAGGAATCTCTCGACGTAAACGTTGTTAACATAATTTGTTCTTGTTTGTGAGTTTATGTTGTTCCTGTTTGTCTACTGATAAAAAGGTGATTTGTTTTAATAAAAATGTGATACATTAACACTGATTGTAATGGAATCTGGTTATGTTATTTTTGTTTGCCTGAGTGTCGCGAGGACAGAGAAATGTCATTGGCTATTTGTCGGTATGTTACCCTTAATTCTAAATTTGTCGATAGATTTTAACCAACTACATGTATAAATGGAAGAATCGAAACTAGCACACTCAAATGATTTATGGGAGTTACTGCCCTTGGATGTAATTCTTGTCCTCTTATTAAAGTTCTCAATTCTACATTTATCGACGGATCTAAAGCAGATTGATCTGAAAGGTGTGTACGACCGAAGCATTGAGTAGATTTGACAATGAGATAAAGAAAGCCTGAATTTTCCCCGTGACTATTTCACTGGCAAAAATGCAATAAAACTATATATTATAAAATACATAGAAAGTCCCCTTATACATTGAGTTTTACGTTGTAAATATGATTTTTAGCTCACCTGGACCTAAGGTCTGGTGAGCTTATGCCATAGCGCGGTGTCCATCGTCCGTCCGTCAACATTTGTTTTATATCACTACTTGTCATAAAATACTCAGTGGATTTTAACCAAATTTGGTCAGAAAGATCCTTGAGGGAAGAGGAATAGAATTTGCATTAATGATGATTCTGACCCCCAAGGGGCCAGAGGGGCAGGGTCAAATAGGGGAAATAGAGGTCATTTCTTTAAATCGCTACTAGTCATAACGTTATGAATGGATTTGAACCCAATTTGGTCAGAAACATGCTTGGGGGAAGGGGAACAGATTTTGCATAAATGGTGACTCTGACCCCAAAGGGGCCAAACGGGCGGGGCCCAATAGGGGAAAGAGAGGTAATTTCTGTAAATGGCTACTTGTCATTAAGTGATGAATGCATGTTCTAAAAACAATTCTTGATGTCTTTTAGACCTTAAAGAATCTAGACTTCATTAATCTTTAAAGCAGTTGGGATCCCCTTATTATAACCATATAATAGTATAGCATTGCTTGAAATTTACAAATAAAACGAATTGAACATGAACATTATTTTGACATTTGGTCTAATCTAACCAGGTGAGCGATACAGGCCCCATAGGCTTTTTGTTGTGTTTTAACAATTGATAGATAAGAATTATATATTGCTGTATGTAATCATCTACATCACCGCAGTTACACTATTTAAAACAAAAGATATCCTTTAATTCATTTATTCGACTCACACTGGACATTCATTTTTCACGTGAATAACGTCGATCATATGACTTTAAAAACCACTGTTCGTAATCAAGACCCACAATTGTCAACAACACACTCTATCTTTACAATCGAATGTCTGTTTATCTCACATAACTGGGAAGTTATCGTCTGAATATGTCCAGATTTGAATGGGCGAAGATACTCCAAGTGTTACAAGCGTTAGTGAGCTGCTTGAAATTTTTATCAGAACTGGATATCGTCAGCCAGAAAAACACTGATTTATCAACATGACAAGAAAGAAATTACAGTATGACCGAATTCTGAAGATGAAAGAAGACAATACCAAACTCATACAGAAATACAAACATGACCTGGAGATGTACGACAAACAACTCAAACAACAAATACAGGAATGTAAGACAGCCCTTCAGCGTGGTTCTCACATTGAAATCTTCCACACAGGATGTGAAATAGATTCCCAAATACATTTCCCTGTAAAACCTGTTCTGGGTACAGCCAGCTTCACTCCAAACAAAAATCCACGAGGTCTACTGGAACAAGCCATAGGGAAAGTGACCACTTCGGGTCAAGGTAAAACATTAACTCGATCAGTCTCAGCTTTTGATGTTCGGAGACAATCCTCTCAACAACAGAAATGTCCCGAAGATAAAGGAAATAAAGGAAAGCAAGCAGTGATAAGGAAGACACTTAAACAGTCAGCGATCAAAGTGGATGAATGGGAGTCTCCATGTCGCATCACCTCTATATGCCCCATCACGGATGACCAGGCCTGGACCAGTTATTACTTCAATAGCACACTTACTCTCCTAGACAGAAGGTCAAACATACGGCTGTGATTCGAGACATCAGTCTGTCACCACAATCATTAAGACTTTGGGTCTGTGACGCACAAAACAACATCATGGAGCTGATATCAGGACAACTAAAAATCAGATTCAGAACCAAGGAGGAACCTAGATGTATAACTGTTACAGCCAGAAACCATGTCATTGTGGGCATGACCAAACACATCTCTAAATTTACCACACAAGGTCAAATGGTGATCACTACAAGCGCTACAGGAAGTGGGAAGCCATTAGTGTGTACCCCATCCTGGATCACAGAGTGTCCTGTCACTCACAATGTCGCTGTGATTGATTTCAGTAAAACAAGTGATGGTGGTGATGGAAACCGACATGTGGTTGTCGTGGATACTGACTTCAAGAAACTATTTTTATATAGAGGTGACATCCCCAGTACATATAAAAAACACAGCACACAGGTGGTGAACCATTTAACCCCCGAAGTCTGGTGTATGATAGTGTGGGGAACCTCATCGTAGGTGACAAGGACAACTATAGGATCCTACTCCTTAGTGGAGGTGGTGAGTTCCTCAGGATCATCCACACATACACGTGCTGTATGTGGGTTGTAGATGTAGACAGGAACGATGTCCTTTGGACAGTATTTGGAAGAAATGTACAACTACTACAGTACAGCAGTATTTGAGCTATACAAAAAATACAACGACACAGTGATATGTTATAGACGTGATAAAACTATCACAGTACAGTGGCGTGTGATGTGTTTTGAAAATACTACAATACAGTGATGTGTGATATATGTGATAAAACTGCTACCTTACAGAAGTATGTGATAGCTATAAACTACTACAGTACAGTAGTGTGTGATAGCTGTGATAAAACTATGCAGTACAGCAGTGTGTGATAGCTATAAACTACTACAGTACAGCAGTATGTGATAGCTATAAACTACTACAGTACAGCTTGTGTGATAGCTATAATAAACCTACTCCCAAGGATGTTTCTGACCATAATATATTCATAACTTCATGACTATTAGCGATTAAAAGAAATGACCACTATTTCCACTATTGAGCCCAACCCTTCTGGCCCCTTGGGAGTCAGGGTCACCTGTTATGCAACATCTATTCCCCTTCAACCAAGGACGTTTCTGACCAAATTATGTTAAAATCCATCCGTAACTTTATTACTAGTAGCGATTTAAAGAAATTACCTCTATTTCCGCTATTGGGCCTCACCCCTCTGGACCCTGAAATGTCAGTGGCACCGTTCATGCAAGATCTGTTCCCAATTGACAAAGTATGTTCCTAACAAAATTGGGTTCAAATCCATCAATAACTTCATTACTAGTAACAATTTAACGAAATTATCTCGATTTCCCATATTTGACCACGCCCCTCTGGCCCCTTGGGGGTCATAATCTTCATTTATCCAAAATCTGTTCCCCTTCCCCCAAGGATGTTCCTGACCAAGTTAGGTTCAAATCCATTCATAACTTTATGACAAGTAGCGATTTAAAGGCATTACCTCTATTTCACCTATTGGGCTCCACCCCTTTGGCCCCTCCGAGGTCAGAGCCACCATTTATGCAAAATCTGTTTCCCCTTCCCCCAAGGATGTCTCTGACCAAATTGGGTTAAAATCAATTCATAACTTTATGACTAGTAGCGATTTAAAGGAATTACCTCAATTTCCCCTATTGGGCCTCGCCCCTTTGGCCCCTCGGGGGTCAGAGTCACCATTTATGCAAAATCTGTTCCCATTCTGCCAAGGATGTTTCTGGCCAAATTTGGTCAAAATCCAATACAAACTTTTTGACTAGTAGCGATTTGAAGCAAATGTTGACGGACGACGGACGCTGCGCCATGACATAAGCTCACCGGACCTTCGGTAATAATATTCAAACTTTGTTACTGTCTTGTGACATAGCGTGTGAAATCACTTCTACCTACATACAGAGGAATAGTTAAAAAAAACCTTAATTTTGTTGCAATTTTGGTAATGGGTTTATATCAGAAGTTCACAGATAGTTTACTGTAACTCTTCAAGTATTCAATTTATTTGCTGTATTTCTGGATTTTAAACCAACCATAATTAGAGCGAAGTATCCATGTATAATATTCTCTGTACTTTTTCAGATTCTCTTATGGACATGTATGAACCACCATAAGTCATCATGTAACTGTAGATAGGGTATGCATCTGACGATAATGGTGATTTAAAAATGGCGACCGGTGTCACATTGAACGGGACAAACTTAAAATGTTAAGCTTTATATAAAAAACATATAACGAGAATTTGACATCCAGAAAAAAAGGTGATTTTACAATCATGAGTAAAGATAACACATTGTAACCAGCATGATCATAAAAAAAAGATAAGAAATATCAAAACACGAAGAAAGTAGTCAAGCTAACCAGTCTTGGCAAAGATTACTTTCATCAACTCCACAGTAACGGGAAGTGACATGCTCATGCCTATAAAGGTTTGTATTATCAGTAGATTAGATAACTATGGTGGCTCGTTAGGGCCAAGTATCAAATCTCGCACTCTCGACCTTAGGTCGAGAACGCGAGAATGCGAAAACGCGACGGCGAGGGAGCGAAAACGCGAGATTGCGAAAGACCGAAAACGCGAGAATGCGAAAACTCGACGGCGAGAATGCGAAAACGCGACGGCGAAAACGCGAGATTAATCTCGCACTCTCGCCGTCGCGATTTCGCTCCCTCGCCGTCGCGTTTTCGCATTCTCGCGTTCTCGACCTAAAGGCGAGAACGCGAGATTAATCATTAACGGCCGTCCTCGCACTCTCGCTCCCTCGCGTAAGGAAGTTCCCATAAGTTCACATGCGTGTGGAGGATCGGGGTCCTTTTCCTAATTCGATTCGGCAAATAAAATGGCTTCGAGTTTCGAAGGTAAGTGTTAGACTTTATACTGTTGTTTTCATGAATAAATCGTCGTTGTTTGATGACAAACGTATACGGTAATAGATAGAACATAATCATGACAGGTCTGCTGTGTATATATATAGATATGTCGGTGGGTGATGGAGATGCGTGGGTATGGGCGGCGGAAAGGCCATGTACGGTAGGTTACATTCTTATAGACAACGTTTAAATTGTTAGCTTATTACTTCAGATAATTGAGGTGTACATTGAGGCATGTGACTGTATCAGACCGAGGGCTAGACTAGACTCTAATTAAACTTTTTTTTAATTTCGATCCCACGTATGGGCGGCGGAAAGCCCGAAAGGGGCAAAATCCATTAAAACAAAACCTATGTCAAAAATCATATCAATAAACTTTCTTTTCAAATCAACATTGGTTTTGTTTTAATGGATTTAATTAATGATATTTATTTGTTATGGAAATATAGATACCAGGGATGATATATTGAGGGATTTGTTCTTCAAAGATTACACCAATTTGGAAATGCAAACAAAGCTGCACTATAAAGGAATTAGTATGAGGTAAGTGGGCCTAATATGCACTAGCTTGTAATGTATACACGTATTATGTTTAAGGATATAGAACAGAATATAGAAAAAGGTACATGTATGTGTGTCACACAAAACATGTTGAACATGTAAGATTTTAGAATGTAATGAAAATTCATCTTTATGAAAAATATAGATATAGGCCCCTAATTTTTAATTAAATTTTTTTTTGACTTCAATGGAATTCGAATTTATTGAAATTTCACATACATGTAAAGAATAATTTGCTCTTTCCTCTGATAGGCTTAATATTTGCATAAATTTCTATTGCTGATTTCAAGAGATATTGCATGTTTCAGTTCTTAAAAAAGATAGCAATGTAATTATTTTAAGTAAGAATAAAAAACCTTTAAAGTATAATAATTTAGTTAATTATTAACTTTGTTTTATTAAGTTTGGGACCCCCAAAATAAGTTTATCATGTATATCATAAGTTTATCATATATATTTATCATAAGTTTATCATATATATTCAAATAAATATATAGTTTATCATAAGTTTATCATATATATTCAAATAAATAATCTGTACTAGGATCTGGTCACTGCTTTGTTTATGCATGTAGTTGTAGACCCGATCGACATATATCTGCAATACAGATTTGTTGTGTTTCTTATATTATTTTACACTTTTAAAATGATATGTATTCTGATACGCCTTTTCCTTGTAGTAGTCGTTCAATAAAAAGACACTTGAGAAGACTGGGTTTGAGGCAACGTGGAAGATGGAGTACACAAGAAATTGTTACGGCAATTCAGGTAGTTCAGTTGACACCTAGACCTTCAGATCAATTACTATAGTTAATATTTGTCCCTTATTTTTAATATGTCAGATCATTTGTACATGTAAGTCAAGATCATGATTCTTTCTAGGTGTACCATGCCAATAGACCCACCTGTTATAAACATGTACTTAGATATATGTAAAGATAATATAAGCATGTACCTGGTCAGTATGTCACTTACAGTTTAGACTATAATGGTCTGTTTAACAAATGATACTGTTTCCAATCAATTTTCTATTTACATATTATACTCAGAAATATATTGCTGTAAAAAAGGTGAACTATTTTTTATCAAAATTTAATATTGAATGAAAAAAATGGGAAAATTTAATTAATAATTCTTAAACCCTTTTTTTGAAATTTTTACTTTTAAATGCATACAATGTTTACTCCCTTGAACTTGTTGGCACAACTTTCTCTCTC
Source organism: Pecten maximus (assembly GCF_902652985.1). Taxonomy (NCBI): domain Eukaryota; kingdom Metazoa; phylum Mollusca; class Bivalvia; order Pectinida; family Pectinidae; genus Pecten; species Pecten maximus. The sequence continues at coordinate 15,255,182 of NC_047031.1, read as the reverse complement.
TGTGTGTCTGTAGGTCAATTCGACACAATCACAGGCAATTCTGAAATTAATTATGAATGAAGATTCATTGGTGAATGAAAATGTGTGAAAGTTAAATTGTCTATGTATGACATGTTTGCATTGTTATAAACTTGATAAAAAAAGAATAAAGATTACAAAAAAAAATTCTTCACTATAGAAAACTGACTTTGGTGATGCAATAGTATACTACTATAGCAGCATTGCCATACAATGGTATATTCATGAAGGTACATGTTTTGATAAACGTTTGTAATTTTGAATAATGTATCTTCCAATTCAAGGCAACAGTGTATGATAATATTATCAATATATTGTTAATTTAAGGAAGAAATAAAAGGCAGTGGTCAAAACCTGGGATACCGCAGCCTGACTAAGAGACTTTTGACAAAGCATGGCATGGCAGTTGGAAGGTAAATACTAAAATCATTTAACCTTTTTCATTGATTATAATTTAATCCTACAAATTCAGTGAGATAAAACACTTCTTTGTATCTGTTTGCATTATATACTTCCACATTCATGACATCATAACCATGTTTTTACTTTCCAACTGGCCCGTATTTTATCTTTCAGAGCTTCCAGAAAAGTGTTAATGTTATCTGACTTTGATATAGTACATATATTGTATGATATTGCTAAATGTTGTAGACTGATATTTTACACTAATCCTGTTGTTGACTTTATTTTTACAGAAAATCAGTATCTAGCATTCTTAGGCAAATTGACCCAAAAGGTGTGGAGCTTAGGACACATCACTGCCTGATCAGGAGCACATACTACAACAAGGGGCCCAACTTCCTGGTCCATATAGATGGGTATGACAAATTGAAGCCTTTTGGATTAGCCATACATGGCGCCATCTGTGGGTGAGTTTGACAAAGTCTGTGAATATTTCAGTATCTTAATTAAACTTCTTTTAATATGACTGTTCAAAACCCCCTTTGCTCTTGATCTCTTGTTTAACCCTAAACAGTTATTGTTATTCACTGTCATTTGAAAAGGCAAATAAGTGGTAAGTTAATTTTTTCTCTTGGAGGGCAGCATGTATCTTTCTCTAGTTGCATAACATGTATATATAGGAACTCCCTTGGTTTCTTTTTGTGATCTGTACCAATATACATGTATGTATGATAGTTTTTAGACTGATTGTGATAAAAGTGACCAATAGACAGACCATCTTGATTCAATCGTTCTATTACTGTAGTTATTATGTCACAATATGATGTTATTCCTATTGGCATGACTGTTAACATAGAAATGGGAGAGAGAGAAAAGCAGGTGAAAATATCATACTCAATTAAAGTTCATTTAATGGTGTGCAGCAATATCTTTCTTATCTAGTTTGAAATAAGTATCATTATGGTTTATATAGTAACTTTGAAGTTTTAATGCATAGTAATAATGAGTTAGTATCTGAGTATTCCTATATAATTAAATTCTTGACTAAGTCTTCTTTTAATTCAAGATCAAACTGCATATAACAGGAAAAAAATCATAAAATATTGCCATAGGTTATTTGATATCAATTTGGAATGAAACCTAAGTTTCATGAATTGTATTTGAAATTGCTCTTGTTTCAATTGTAAAAGTTGTAAATATTTAATATTACAGATTTTCACGACGTGTCTTATGGTTAAAAGTTGCCAGAACCAACAATGACCCAAGAGTGGTTGCCTCATACTTTCTAGATTTTGTAGAAGAGATAAATGGTATGTAAAGCAAAACTTTAAGGTGAACATTCATCATGTATTTTAACAATTTAAAGTAATGCAAAAGCCAACACCCTTGCCGCCAAAGTGATACCTATATGTCTCAGGTGACACAAAATAGATTCCTTCCTCATTAGCATTGGTATAATTTACTTTCAGTTTTGTTTCTTTATCAAAATGATTTAGGAGTTCCAAGGTGTATTCGGGCAGATGGTGGGACAAAAAAATGGTAGTGTGGAAGATATGCTAAAGGCCTTGAGATGGTATGACGATGATGATATGAGTGGAGAAAAAAGTGTAATAATTGGTAGCTCTACTTCTAATCAGGTAAGATATTATTTGCTTGTGAAAAAGACACACCCATGAAATATCTGAATTTATAATGCCACCACAAACGTTCATTGAGTGTCCTGCCATGTTTCATGACCACTTGCCCGTACCCCGACAAGATATGAGAAGCTATTAAAAAATTTTATGCTGAAATTGGCCAATAAATCACTATATTCAATCATTCATTGTTGCAGAGGATTGAACGCTGGTGGAGGTCAATGCGGCAGATGGGGATTGGGTTTTGGATCGACTTTTTCAAGGATTTAGAATATCAAGGCCTTTTCTCCAATGCAATTGAGATGCACATGTAAATAGCATTTACTCTGAGACACTTGCATCATTATACAACGACCATAGCCAAGCACATTTAAATTTACAACGACCATAGCCAAGCACATTTAAATTTACAACGACCATAGCCAAGCATATTTAAATTTACAACGACCATAGCCAAGCACATTTAAATTTACACACGATATCCTACTTCGCATCTTCACCAAAACAGTGGTGACTAACAAGACCCATTTGATTCCTGTACAGCAATAGCATGCATATTTGATGTTCATCTACTGGCATTTCAAATGTGAATGAAGTAAACTATTTTGATAAAAAGGCAATACGATATAGCTTTTTTCACTTTGTCTAGAACTCTTCAGTCTACCAATGTAAATGTACCCCAGACTTGGTAATGCAGGTACATGTACATCCTAGTCAGCAGATTTGTCCTGCACTAAAATGAGATCACCTAAAAAGACCATTTAGAATTATCTCTTACATACCACTAGACGTTTCTTCCAATAACATTAATGCTGCTAGGTTAATATTGGATTTCTTTTTAACAATTGTTTCAGAATTGTATATCAATTATTAAGGTGTGAAATCTCCAATTCCTTTTGTTTATAAGTCGCATTGATTATGGAAATGTTTTGATTTTTCAGATTTTAATTTTACATACATTTCTTGTTTATTTCTTCAACAGAGAATGCCTTAGGTTCTGTTTTACAAAAATAATTCAGCAATAGTTGAATCAAATACGACATGACTGGAATCATCACAACATCAGGATGACATCCAGACAACCAGAGGAGTGTCCTTCTGGAAAACCAGAGATGATGTATCTACACCCTGAGCTATACGGTATTGTTAAATTTTTTGTTACAATTTTTTTTAATTTAATTTAGGTAATCTTAACCCAAAGGGTCATCGACATTGTTCGTCTACCATTCCAAGCCTTCATATATGTGTTTCATAAATAATAACACTTTACTGGTGGTACATTAACTAATTTAATAATGAATTTTAATGAAACTTTGCTAGAACCAGAAGGAATTCATCTTTGTTAAAATAAGGTTCCTAACAGCCAGAGACATAGTGTTGTGGCCTAAAAGTTCCAAAGGGTTAAATTTCTCAATCTTTAAAATCCATAAGTTCTAGAAATGCTACCTCTAGAAATTGTTCAGGCTGAGCCCACGGGACTCCCCATTTGTCCACAGGGAGGAATCAGTTTACCATATATAAGGAAATAAATGTCTTGCATCTTTATTCACATAATATGAGGGTGTGTAATGCATTGTGTGTTGGCAATACTGAATTCTGTGATGTGAAATGGGAAACTTAATCCTAATGAGTTGGACTAGGTGATGTGGCAGGAAAAGTGATTACATATAAATGAAATAATGATATTGTATATAAAAGTTTATGTCCAGTTTTAGAATCGATGAAGATTATTTTAAGTTACGAAATAAAAGTTGTTGGTGTAACCCCCCTGTTGTCCCCATTTTACCCCAGGGAGATACAATATGATCCTTTTTACAATTAGATCATTGATACTTTATTTGAAATTTTCAATTCTTACCTAGGACACCAACATTGTTTCTAGTTTATTGCCTATAATTATGATTTTATCGATTTTAACAATTTGTATTATTTCATTTAACTCTGCATTGTCAGATGAATATATACTTGGCAAGGTACACAAGCCTCCCGCTTTTGCTTTCAATGCCAATCTTAATTTTAAAATTTTGATTACCATATATTACATGTATATCATAATGTTATGTTTTAGGGACAGTGGATTACAAATTTTCAGTGAAATTAAGTGATGTGGAGTCCTTGAAGAGTTTCTGTAGTTATCCAAGCTGCTATGGATGCACAGAGGAGATGAAGGAACACTTCACGTCTATTTTGCTTGAAGGTAGAAGTGAGCCTATACATTCTGAAGATGCAAAGGAACTGTTCCAATGGATGTTACAAAAGATATAGATTGGATAAGTTGACAATGTGATGAGGATTGTGACAATAATAGTTTATCCTCAAAAACTTTAAAGATTAACAAAAACAAGAGGCCCAAAGGACCTTAAATGGTTATCGGACTACATTGAGTATGTCAAACTTCAAAAAGTAGTATAACCCATAATGGTTGAAATGTTGGATACATGTGACATTAAAAGTAGGTCAAGCTTATTCATTTGAATAAAATTGGTATTCCTCCATCCCAGCAAGCTACAGGCCCAACATCAGGTCTCTATATATATGTATCTAGGTTATTGAGAAGTTTTTTTTAAATATCATAGCCTTTTTGACCCCAGTCACATTGAAAGTGGGTCAAAGTCATTCAATTAAACAACATGGTGGGGCTTTGCATCAGCATGGTACAGGCCCAATATGTCAGATGACCTTAATAAAGAAATAACATGAGCTAAATCTTCCAAATTTATTTTTTATTTGATTTGAACATCAATCAAAAAAAGAAGCTAACACTCAGAATATTAATGTTCATCCTTTCTTGTAAACAACTGAAGACACTGCATTGGAATCAAATGAAATTGTCAGTGAAATTCTCTAAATCATTGAAAATAGCATGTAATTGAAATTATATCCAGTCTTACCACGTTGAACCTAATGTGTGTAATATAAACTGGATCTGTTGCCCAATCGCATTTGATTAAATTGAAATGAGTCCAGGATTTAAAAGCTATTTTTAAAGGAAAAGCTTATGGAAAATGACAACATGCGAAATCAGATTGCAAACTATACACATTTGTCTCCTAATTTAATGTTGGGTAGAGGGATTCAACCAACAGGTTATAACACTTGTTGACCCTAGGTTAGTTGACTTATTGTGTCATTCTGACATACTTTTCTTCATGTCTTAAAATCTAATCTTCCACAAAATGCGAAATCTAATCTTGAACCAGTGACCTTCACCTTTACATGACCACAGGTCAGTTGGTTCTCAATTTGTTTCTTATAAACTTTGCTTCATAATTCCCTTAATGCCATTACAAAATATTAATCAGACGACTAATATTGAAGTTATCAATTTGACCATACATATCTATTAAGTAGTAAGTCTATTCAGTAACAGTGATCTCATAGTTGACATTTTGACCACAGATTCAATCCCACTTTGTATCATTCATCACTTCTCAACTCAAGTTTTGCCAGGAAGCCAACTTCCGGACAAACAGACAGACGACGGAGACAAATACATTGATCTCCAGTTTCATCGGCAGGGGCCTAAATAAATGTTCTTCACTTGAGGTTAGCTGCTATACATCTAAAAAAATTGGCACAACATGCAATGAAAGCCTTGAACACAATTTTAAAATCCAAGAAACTTTGCTGTCATGAAAACGTTTTGATTGTCAAACAAGATTAAAACCTCCTGCCCATTTTATTGCTTTTGTAATTGTATCCTGAAACTCGTCAGGATCATCGAAACCACGCCATATTGTTAATATAAGGGCACAGGTGTGGGCTGTAGGAAATTGTTTAGTGCTTCCAAAGTACACTTCCAGAGATATTTCAAATCCTAGTGGAGGAATGCTTGCTGCTCCAGTCCAAAAGGATAACACCTCGTCTAATGAAATCCCTGTGGATCCCCCTGAGAGAAAAAATTAAAGATACTATTGTCACAGATCTATTTTTCTAATACATGTATCAATTGCTACATAAATATCATAAAAAACATTTTGCAGAATACAGGGCATGTGACACTTATATAGAAATCTTTCAAACAATACAAACATACCCTCAATGTTTCATTGCTTAAAGATCATCAGTTCATTAAACAAATTCATGTTTTGCAGCTGAACATACAGATCAACTATACGCTGTAATGCAATATAACCATTTAAATATTGAGCAGCTCGGATTAAGTTTTCAATTTATAGCTTGAATTTTAAAGCTGGTGAAAGTTTGTATTCTGAAACACATTTTGGTCTGGCAGAATATTCTACACAAAAATCTATATGCCATTATAGATACAAATGGTATGTGTTCATAATGTAAATAACCTTCTGAATAGGCAAGAAAAGCTTCTAGACAATACAAAGCCTGTTCCTCGTGCCTCTTATTGTTCGATCCATCAGGACTCCAGTTTACCTTGTAAAGCTCCCTGATGTCTCTGAACCGTAGAGCTTTGCTGGTCTGGGTGAAGAGTTGAAGAAAAGACTTTGGGGCCAGTTGGACTGCATCTAGCAGTCTTCCCACTTTGTTCAATCCATTCCTGAACTGAACAAATTCTGACAGGACTCTGAAATGTAATAGACACATTGATACATGTGCATATTTCTGTTGTATGCCTATACAAGGTCAATATATATGTATGTTACTATCCATGTAAGCAAACTATGGTGGATTATATTCACTTTGGGGTGAGACGCCGACATGGACGCAGGCAGTGGGGTACAGCATTAGCTCGGGGTTACTCATAACCAGTGAGCCAATATTAATAGTATTACCAAGGGCAATAACTCTTTAGATTACTTTTGAATCATTTCCATTTTAAAACTCGAAGATCTTGTCAATATATATCAACATACAAAGGTTATTGTTGACAGACAGACCAACGCTGGAAGCCACGGTATGGCATAAGGTCACCTTGGTCCTTTAGACCAGGTGAGCTAAAAATTCAAGAACTTATAGCGTCTGAATTTTGATAGATATTATGTTGAATTTTAGGAAAATTAGAATTGCCTCTCTTGTCTACACTTGACCATGTCTGACACAAGTTCTTACCAAGGACTCTATACACACTGACTTTCAAAATGAATTTAACTAACCGCACGTGAGTAACCCTACATCGCTGAAACTTCATGTGTGAAAAATTATCTTCCTTTTTGAAAGTGTTCAGTTTGATCAATATCACTCGAGGGTTGAAGCACTGTCAACTTTTGGCGTTATGTACGTACAGAGAGCTGATGAGGAAAACTATAGTCTCCCCCCTTCCGCAGCTTCACTGTTTACCATGGACTTTATAATATTTGAATCATCAGAATTATTTTTCATTTTTTTTTCAATTTAGCTGGAAAACATTTGGCTCTGACTTACCGGTAGAAAATTTCATTTTTTTAGGATGTCCATTAGTTGTTTTTTCTCAAAATGTGTAAAATTAGAGATAGACAAACTCTGTTCCAAGCACCAGTCACTGATTTTATCCAGTTGATTGTGGTACTGCTTTTCATCAAGTGTATTCTGCAGCTAAAAAGGAAAAAAAACAACATTATTTATGTAAGAACGTTTTATAGCACACCACTCAATGTACCTATACTGGCAAAATCATATTTTTATATTTATTATACTCCAGTATCAGTGTTCTAGAAATGGTTTTCAAGGATGACGTTCAACAAAGTTCGAATTTAAGGTAATCATACTACAATATTCACATGTTCAGGTGGAATGAATATGCACATAAAGTAAATTTGAAGTCCCGCCAGCATGAAGAAGATATCGATGAGGATGAAGGTTATTCAAATTATAAAAGAAGTAGATGATTTTTTGACGAAAATTGACTTATCCCAATTTGTACATTTATTTGCTTAAAAAAGAAGACTGTGTTGCTTAACCCAGTATACTACATTGTTAAATGAGCCAAGTATACTGATTTATTATGTAGATCATATCAACTCACCAGAATTAATTTCTCTCTGGTTTCCCAGTCGAAGATACAATCCTCCAACAAGGGCAATGTTTCTGTCTCCATAGCAACCTCTCCATCTAACACAACATTTGCAACAGCTGGATGGAGAACTGGTATACTTGGCCCACCATGGAGGAGGGAAAAGGCAACCAGTTTGCCTGCCAGTTCATAGAATCCTTGAGATAATTTTTCAAGGTCATGCCGAAAAAAGTTCTGCCCTTCCTGACCCTGAAAAATTTTCCCACATATCTCTGCCATAAGACCTCTGAAACATGAAAAAATATCTATTGATGGATTTGTGGACCAATGAAATGATTACAAACTGAACTTTTAAAAGAAAAAGAATCTGATCTGCGGCTAGAAAATAGCTTTTAATATGCATGAATACCCTTCCACCAATTTGAAAGTGTCACTGAAATATTAAAACATGAATTGTATGAAAAACTGATGATTGAGGATTTTATAAGGTTATACAGGAGCAACTGTGACCTCAACATTGACCTTGGAACCTGGCTGATACAAAAAAAGAACATCTCTGAGATATTCTGTGTATATACATGTACCTTCATCAAAATATTATTAAGAAATGCAGAACCTAGAGTGACGATACTGAATCAGTCAATGATTTTCTATACATTTTATAGGTAGAGCAAAACCAATTGCATCTCTTACCTAGACTCTAGAGTAAAGAACCTGTGGAGTGTGGGAGAAAATTTTCCTATTTGACACTTTATTAACAAGAATCATATCGAGGATTGTATCGCTCACCTGGTTGGATTAGACCAAATGTCAAACTAATGTTCATATTCAATTTGTTTTATTTGTAAATCTCAAACAATGCTATATATGGTTATAGTGTGGCATGTAGTGATTTAAAGGAATATTGCACAAAATTATTGCATATATATATTAGTCCGCCTGAAGTAGCCTGGGAGAGCAGAAAGGCCTTGCAGCAATGTTTTTCATTATCTTTTTATAATCTACCTTTCGAGGACATATTACATTTTCTTATATACATGTACTACTATCAAATCCACTCAACTCTCTTACCATGTCATCTTTGAACGATTGCGTGAGATGGCCACATCCAATCTTCTCCAGGATGACTTCAATTGGATCAACTTCAACTGCGAACAAATTTCCTAAAAGTGCAGTAAATACAATCTTCAGACAAACATAAAAATATACAATCTAAGGTCAAGCAAAATTATAGTTGTGATTCCTCTTTCCAGACTATCACTATTCTTTTTAATGCTGATCCAATCGGTCTCGAGTTCAAACCAAATTTCATATTCTAATTGCCAGTATAGCCACTCAAAACAACGTACTATCCCCTAAATGCTGACCCTTTTTGAAACATTTCATCAGATTTATCATGCTCTGACCAAGTTATACATTTTAGTTCATAAATCACAGAGGATCTGTGTAAATAATTGTCAGGTCCAGATATTTGGACACTTGCTTGATAATGTACATCAATGATCGAAGGCCAAACATCACCTGTTTAAGTGTTAACATTATACACCCTGTGGTAGGTTAGTCTGTAAGGTACTGTATGGTAGCGATGAGCTACCAGTCCTTTGAGATTCATTTGACATTGTAAACAGAATTTGTTATTACAGATAATGTACAATTCTTAATTCTCAATTAGTTACTCACATATTTGTAAGACAATTCATGAAGTAGGAGTCTGAAACGTAGCTGTCAACTTTGTAAGAACCGCCATATTGAAGAGAGCGGGTAATACTTAATATTAGGCCTAGATCCCAAACTTTAAAAACCCAGATTTCAGTTTTTGCCAATAAGAAAAAGGAAGTGGCCCAGGGGCCTTATTATGGTCGGACAGGTCACCTGAATTCTGATAGTGATATGAACTAATTATACCTTATCCCCTCCCTAGGGAGAAATGCGAGACCCATGCCATGATTCATAATTTTGGTAAAAGACCTTCAGACCCTTCCATGTATGGAAGTTGAATATACTGTACCAAAGGTAGAAGTAGCTAGAGAAGATTTTTCAAATTTCAGTCAATTTGAGCACTTTTCGCCCCTCCCCTCAAGTCCCTGGGGGTCAGACAATGCCAATGGCACAGGGGCTTGGCACGATTTTCCACATGATGGTCCATATATATATGTATTATAGTGTCACTATAATACATATATATATGGACCATCATTTGGAAAATCGTGCCAAGTCCCTGTGCAAATGTATGTACTATTCAACAGCCATCCCATACTGATAGTTCTAGTATGGTTTAGACTATATTATTTTCTATGGCAATTGAATAAATAATGCTAAATATTATGTGTTCCCTATATAATCTACAGTAAAATTTGCCCCTACCCGGGGGAAACCGAGACCCCAGGGACAGGGTCATGAAATTCACAATTTGGTAAAAGACCTCTATGAAGAGTACCGTATTTGAATCCACTGTTTGGGAGCAGAGAAGATTTTTGAAATGCTAATTTAACTATTTTGGCCTCGCCTCTCAGCACGCAGTCAGTGCCAATATATGCATACTATTCAACAGTCATTTCAAACCGACAAATCTAACAAAGTATTTTTTACATCAATGAATCCTAAGGAAAAATATTACACGAACTAAATACACGGTATGACATCTTAAGTTTGATTTTAAAAATCAGTCCAGCCACGTGGACAGGTGGTCGAGTAGCCCGAATGATTCTGGTCGTTTTATGGCCAGATCGCAGGGAATACATTCCTTAGCTAGTCGTAACAACGAAGGTTGAAATACTTTCAATGCAAAGGTGTAATATGTAACAAATTATTGATAAGGGTACTTACTTGTACTTTCAGAAGTTGAAGCCATCTTGTAAGGGCGCGCGGTGAAGCATCCCGATCCTCCAGACGCTTTGAGTTAAACACGCATGTGAAATTATGGGAACTTCCTTACGCGAGGGAGCGAGAGTGCGAGGACGGCCGTTAATGACTAATCTCGCGTTCTCGCGTTCTCGACTTTAGGTCGAGAACGCGAGAATGCGAAAACGCGACGGCGAGAGTGCGAGATTAATCTCGCGTTTTCGCCGTCGCGTTTTCGCATTCTCGCCGTCGAGTTTTCGCATTCTCGCGTTTTCGCTCTTTCGCAATCTCGCGTTTTCGCTCCCTCGCCGTCGCGTTTTCGCATTCTCGCGTTCTCGACCTAAGGGAGTTATGTGTACAGAACTGTGTGTTGGGTGTGTGTACAGACATGTGTGTTGGGTGTGTGTACAGAACTGTGTAAGGTATGTGTATAGAACTGTGGGTTGGGTATGTGTACACAACTGTGTGTTGGGTGTGCGTATATAACTGTGTGTTGGGTGTGTGTACAGAACTGTGTGTTGGGTGTGTGTACAGAACTGTGTGTTGGGTATGTGTACAGAACTGTGTGTTGGGTATGTGTACATAACTCTGTTAAGTATGTGTACAGAACTGTAAGGTATGTGTACAGAGCTGTGTTGGTAATATGTACAGAACTGTGTGTTGGGTATGTGTATAGAACCGTGTGATGGGTGTGTGTGTGTAGTACTGTGTTGGGTGAGTGTACAGAACTGTGTGTTGGTAAAATGTACAGAACTCTGTGTTGGGTATGTGTACAGAAATGTGTGTTGGTAATATGTACAGAACTGTGTAAGGTATGTGTACAGAACTGTGTGTTGGGTATGTGTACATAACTCTGTGTTGGGTATGTGTACATAACTCTGTGTTGGGTATGTGTACATAACTCTGTGTTGGGTATGTGTACATAACTCTGTGTTGGGTATGTGTACATAACTCTGTGTGGGGTATGTGTACATAACTCTGTGTTGGGTATGTGTACATAACTCTGTGTTGGTAATATGTACATAACTCTGTGTTGGTAATATGTACAGAACTCTGTGTTAGGTATGTGTACAGAACTGTGTGTTGGGTATGTGTACAAAACTGTGTGTTTGGTGTGTGTACAGAACTGTGTGTTAGGTATGTGTACAGAACTGTGTTGGGTATGTGTACAAAACTGTGTGTTTGGTGTGTGTACAGAACTGTGTGTTAGGTATGTGTACAGAACTGTGTGTTGGGTGTGTGTACAGAACTCTGTGTTGGGTATGTGTACAAAACTGTGTGTTTGGTGTGTGTACAGAACCTGTGTTGGGTATGTGTACAGAACTGTGTGTTGGGTGTGTGTACAGAACTCTGTGTTGGGTATGTGTACAAAACTGTGTGTTGGGTGTGTGTACAGAACTGTGTGTTGGTTATGTGTACAGAACTGTGGGGTATGTGTATAGAACTGTGTTGTGTATGTGTATTGAACTGTGTGTTGGGTGTGTGTACAGAACTGTGTGTTTGGTGTGTGTACAGAACTGTGTGTTGGGTGTGTGTACAGAACTCTGTGTTTGGTGTGTGTACAGAACTCTGTGTTGGGTGTGTGTACAGAACTCTGTGTTGGGTGTGTGTACAGAACTCTGCGTTGGGTGTGTGTACAGAACTCTGCGTTGGGTGTGTGTACAGAACTCTGTGTTTGGTGTGTGTACAGAACTGTGTGTTGGGTGTGTGTACAGAACTGTGTGTTGGGTGTGTGTACAGAACTGTGTGTTTGGTGTGTGTACAGAACTGTGTGTTGGGTGTGTGTACAGAACTCTGTGTTTGGTGTGTGTACAGAACTCTGTGTTGGGTGTGTGTACAGAACTCTGTGTTTGGTGTGTGTACAAAACTGTGTGTTTGGTATGTGTACAGAACTCTGTGTTGGGTGTGTGTACATAACTATGTGTTGTGTATGTATATAGAACTCTGTGTTGGGTATGTGTACATAACTCTATTGACCTCTAATACCCCTTTGCGCAAAATTTGTCCGTATTTTCTGATATATCTTACTACTCTGATGAAAACATGGATTTAGAATATATTCATATTATCAAACAATCAACATCTTTTTAATCATCGTTGCGTGACCTGTGAAATAACTAATACTTCTACCGTTATAGTGTGAATTGACACTTCGTTTGATGTTAATAGTTCTGATGCTTTATCTTTTAGAAGAATTTAGCCTATCTGACCAATGTTACTTTGAATCAAGCTGAAGGTCATTCATTTGAACAAACTTGGTAGCACTTCACCGAAATATGCTACAGGCCAAACTTAAAGTCCCTTGGCCTCTTGGTTATTGAGAAGTCTTTTGAAGATTTCAGCCTTAAACTAGAACTGTCGTCCAGAGGGCAAACTCATACCCCCGCTCCTGCAACCCCTATCGTTACTATGTGTTCATTTATACAATAAACGAGATATACAGTTAAATCTCACTTAGTCGTATTCAGTTTTCTTGGTTCCCTAATTCTTTTTTATCTATATTATGAATAAATTGTTGTACATGATATTATGAAATGATTTCACATGAGAAAATCTTTTCAATTGATCAATTTATAACAAAGAAAAAATTAAAAAGGTTATGAGAAAGGTAAAGTGTGAATGGGATTTATTCAAAAAATTACGACGTGATATAGATTACGCACATCTACAATGTATAAGGATTATTGTCATGAGGTTTCGATGAAATAGGATAAGTAGTTTAGGAGGAGTAGCCGGTACATCGTTGCATCTACAAACTCGCCCTGGTTACCATGGTACCAAAACAATTACGACGTGATATAGATTACGCACATCTACAATGTATAAGGATTATTGTCATGAAGTTTCGTTGAAATCGGATCAGTAGTTTAGGAGGAGTAGCCGGTACATCGTTGTGTCTACAGACGGACGCACGGACGGGCAACCTGATTCCAGTATACCCTCCTAACTTCGTTGCGGGGGGTATAATAAAGGTCAAGGTCATTCATTTGAACAAATATGGTACCCCTTCACGCAAGCATGCTACAGGCCTAATATGAAGTCCCTGTGCCTATTGATTATTTAGAAGAAGTCGTTTGGAGATTTTAGCCTATTTGACCCAATGACCTGAAAGTAGGTCAAGGTCATCAATTTGAACAATCTTGTTAGCTCTTTACCCTGGCATGCTACAGACCCGATATCAACTCCCTCGCACTCTTGGTCATTGTGAAGCAGTCGTTTCAAAATTTTAGCCTATATTACCCCCCGTGACCTTGAAACAATTACTATCAAATTGGAGTCAATCATCAAATGTAATCTTAGTTTGCAAGATAGACGATTTTATTGTGGACAGCAGCAATCAGAAAACATCAGTCAACAAAAATAGATAAATAAGTAGATATAGATTAATACTTTTTGGCATGACACAAAAACGTGGCCAAGCTAACCAGTCTTAACAAAGATAACGTCGATTAGCACAGAGACTTAGAAATGTTGTATTCACAAAAAAATGTTAAAGCAAACAACACGTGTGTTAGGTATGTGTGCAGATGTCTAGACATAATTGCGGAGATATGTCCTTTAAATAACTGTAGACGGATAAAGTCCTTAGTCCGGGTAGAAGACCCAATCCACCCCTTCAATAACATAGAGAATTTTTGGGACATCTTTGTGATTTATTACAGCATACACGGTGGTATTTTAGCCACTATGATAAAAATGAGAAACAAACGGCTAAAAATCGAAAAAAATGAAGTTTAAAATCCGTTGATGGAAGTGATAACGCCGCTTTTCCAGGAACACAGCAAAATATAATATGATAACTTATGGCGATAATATGCAGTTGAACCAGTATTTTTAGAAAAGACAAAATTAAGTTGTTTTTTATTAAACATTTACATCGGTATTCCTTATAAAGCAAAATCAATAGGTACTAATTGTAATTAGAAATAATTACATAAGTCTCCCAAACTCTTATATACCAATTTACCAGTAACATTTCAATCAATCAGAGGCTAGAAAATGGTGGTAATTTTATTTAAATGTGAAAAACTATATGTACCTAATTTTACCGAAATTGAAGCACGGAAATGTGCTCTGGCTGCCATTTCGGATTAAAAACCCACTGATTGATGGGACAAAGTGTTCGATAATAGTAAGTATTAGACCCATTATTGTGAAATTTCATTGATTAGTGGTGAAGTATATTTGGCCCAGACATTATTTGTTTTTTAAGGAGGCTCAGACTCAAAATGAAAGTCAAAGTGAGCTAACCTAACAGAGCATATTTATGGACGGACGGAAAAACCACAGACTAGAGGATTGGTTAATGGAAAATATTGTTGTTCGTCATTTACCAGTAATTGGAGATTTTCTTATCTGTACAGGTAGGACGAATTATGCAAAACACATTCTATACAATATACAGGTGGGACGTATTACATAATACACACACAAAATATCATTGTCGGTAGCCCCACACAACCAGGACGTATATCAGATAACGTCTTAACATGTAGATCTACACATACGTGTTGAGCAGATTCCAGATCTGAATTTGTTTCCACTCGAATAAGGTTATGATTGTTCAGATACGCAGACATTGATCTTAAAGTGTGGTCTTAATTGGATATTTTCAGCTATTTGGACACATAATTACAAGTCTGGATGAATCTTAATATCGCCAGGAAGAGCGAAGAGGATTTTTCAACATGACAAGAAGGAAGTTAATTACTACGTCTTTGAAGGTAGATAAATCCAGACGATGTAAATAACATTCTGATGCTGGGAAAGAAACAAATACGAATTCATCATTACAGTAACCCTGTCCTAACAGTGATCATTAGGTAGTTATTTTCACATAACCAATTTCGGTATATCATATACATGATTTGATTTTTTTTTAGAAATCTAACGGAACTCTTTTATTGCTTTGAGACCGGTAGTTACGCTTTAACAGAAATCATCTCCAGAACATCAACATATACTCACATTCCATCAAAATGGCAATACCCATCAGTCAAATTCCTATTCGTACGAAAAGTCAGAAAACTTGTAGTCATCACAAGGGGAAGGAACTTGAAATGTATTGTGAAAAATGTCAAGAACTGGTTTGTCTTAAATGTATCGCTTCAACTCACAAAATTCACCCACTTTGTGAACTCGGTGAAATCACCCCTCAAAAGAAAGAAGACATAAAAAACTTTATTGTCAGAACAGAACAAAATGACATGGTAGAAATCGGTAAATACATCACCTCTGCTGATAAACTTCTCAAAGACAATGACAGTACATTTGAGAAACTGTCAAATCAGCTAATAATGCAAGCAGATAAATTGAAACAAGATCTTGACAATCTTACAGCAGAGACACTTTCTCTTTATCAGAAAATGAAGGAAGACAATACCAAGCTCATACAGAAATACAAACATGACCTGGAGATGTACGACAAACAACTCAAACAACAAATACTGGAATGTAAGACAGTACTTCAGCAGGGTTCAAACATAGACATTTTTGATACACCTTGTGTGATCCATTCTCCGATTGGTGTCCCTGTTGAACCTACCCTATGTACTGCAAGCTTCACTCACAACAAAAATCCCCAAGGTCACTTGGAATTAGCCTTAGGGAACGTGATCACCTCTGGTCAAGTTCATACATCAACTGATCAGGATCGGTCAGTCTCGACACCGGGTGATCGGGGACAATCCACTCCACACCGACAAGGGTCAGGAGAAGTAACAAAGGAGAAGCTACTATCAGAGACCACAGTAACGGAAGAGTGGGAGTCTCCATGTGACATTAGTTCTCTTTGTCCCATCAATAACGGAGCTTGGAGCTGTGGTTACAGTAATACATTAGCTCTCCTGGACAGGAAGGGTACAGTAATACAGAAGATCACACACAAGACTAAGATCAACAACATTGGTCTGTCACCTACAACAAACAGACTGTGGGTTTGTGACAGCAAAAACAACATCATGGAGCTGGAATCAGGACGTCTTACACACCGATTCAGAACCGAGGAGGAATCTAAATGTATATGTGTTACAGCCAGTAACCATATCATTGTTGGTATGCCCAAACACATCTGTAAATTTACCACACAAGGCCTGATCACTACAATGTCTACAGGGAGTGGGCAACCATTAGTGTGTACACCACACAGGATCACAGAATGTCCCGTCACTCACAATATCGCAGTGATTGATCTCACTCCAGAAGGTAAAGGTGGAAATAAGAACAAACATGTCATTGTCATGGATAGTGACTTCAAGGATCTGTTTGTATGCAGCGATAAACAATTTTACCCCCAAGATGTGGCCTATGATAGTGTGGGGAACCTCATCATAGGGGATCACAATAACTGCAGGGTCGTACTCTTCAGTGGAAGTGGCGAGTTCATCGGGATCATACACACAGATATAGGCTGGGCATTGGCTGTAGGTGTGGAAAGGAAGGATGTCATGTGGGCAGTGTTTACTGACTTCTCGTGTTACAACGTAAAACGACTACAGTACAGTATTGAGGACAGCTTTGATAAATTTCTGCTGTAAAGCAGAGCTTATAGCTATGATTAAACAACCAAAGTACGGTAGTATTTGATGGCTATAATAAAACTACTACAGTACAGCAGTATGTGATAGCTATAATGAAACTACTACAGTACAGCAGTGTGTGA
Organism: Pecten maximus; assembly: GCF_902652985.1. NCBI lineage: Eukaryota > Metazoa > Mollusca > Bivalvia > Pectinida > Pectinidae > Pecten > Pecten maximus. The sequence continues at coordinate 15,237,718 of NC_047031.1, read as the reverse complement.
TAGCTATAATGAAACTACTGCAGTACAGCAGTGTGTGATAGCTATAATGAAACTACTGCAGTACAGCAGTGTGTGATAGCTATAATGAAACTACTGCAGTACAGCAGTGTGTGATAGCTATAATGAAACTACTACAGTACAGCAGTGTGTGATAGCTATAATGAAACTACTGCAGTACAGCAGTGTGTGATAGCTATAATGAAACTACTACAGTACAGCAGTGTGTGATAGCTATAATGAAACTACTACAGTACAGCAGTGTGTGATAGCTATAATGAAACTACTACAGTACAGCAGTGTGTGAAAGCCATAACACTAGTACAGTGCAGCTGTATGTGATAGCTATAAACTACTACAGTACAGCAGTATTTGACAGATACAATAAAACTACTAGAGTACAGCAGTATGTGATAGCTATAATAAAAATATTACAGTACAGCAGAATATAGCTATAAACTACTACAGCACAACAGAATGTGATAGCTATAAACATCTACAGTACAGCAGTGTGTGAAAGCTATAAACTACTACAGTACAGCAGTGTGTGAAAGCTATAAACTACTACAGTACAGCAGTATGTGATAGCTTTAAACTACTACAGTACAGCAGTATGTGATAAATATAAACATCTACAGTACAACAGTATGTGACAGCTACAATGAAGCTACTACAGAACAGCAGTACGTGAAAGCCATAACACTAGTACAGTACAGCAGTATGTGATAGCTATAAACTACTACAGTACAGCAGTATGTGATAGCTATAAACTACTACAGTACAGCAGTATATGATAGCTGGATTTAAACCATAACAACAAGTCAAAATAAGATGTTATATATGAGTTACAGAGAAAATATTTCTTGTCAATCTTGTCTGGCGAGAAACGAACGAAGCCATTATTTTGGCAATTTTGTGCATTTTTATTAATGATTTTTTATTTGACATTTACACAGCTACTCAAGAATGCATTACAAAGAATTATCTCATCTCAAGATATCTTAATTCCATTTTAAGTAACATTTTAGTAAAGTAACTTTCACCTAGACTTTTGACAAATGATATATATTTGAGGTTGTCAAAATATATTGTTAAGAGCAGACTTATCTGTGAAGTTTTATACATACAAAGAATACAATACATTATTATTTACGTTATCATAAAAAGGGACCAGATTTACAAAACATTGTCTCCAAATAATGATTCAGTCTTGTGTTATGTTCTCAGTAAAAACACTAATATAAGGCCATTCAAACATTAGTTTATATATATTTTATATTTACCTCATAAGTTTTTAATCAAAACCTTAATAAAAGTTCTCATCATATGTAACTAGTAAACACCTGTACCTAGTTTATCTGTCATATGTATATGCATCTTTTATTTACATGTTATTAGTATATACTTGTTATTAGTGAATACAGCTGTGTAATTAGTACATATACAGGCAACAAATATATACCTATTTTATACACCTGTAATTAGTGGATACAGATGTGCGTATTTAGTACATGTACCTGTAACAAGTATAAACCTATCATTAGTATACACATGTATACACATGTAATAAGTGAATAAAGCAGTGTGTAATAAGTACATGTAACAAGTACATACCTGTTTTATACACCTGTCATCGGTACAAACCTTTGAGTTGTACAAAGTCTTATTACGTAATTAAACGCATGTAACTATTATTCACTTGTAACCAGAACAAAGAGCTACATATGTCACAAATTAATAGTTATGGTAGATAAGCTAGGTTTAGATGTCAAATGGTATATAGCTTGATTAGTGCCCGTCGATGTCTTTACCCTGTTCTGGATTTTAGAATTAGTGTGTACCCTTTTCATTGTATATTATATTGTATTGAATATTGACCTTTTTTGTTATGATGAATAAGAAATTGGTAATTAAGTGTGAAAATATGTCAAATGATTGGACATACTAAAAACATGGGGCCTTGTTATTTATGCCAGTGATAGGAAATATGTTATCCAGTGATCCCTTCATAAGATAATTTTCTTTAGGGAGTTTTTTCCCCGATGTCCACCGCCTAATGTCTAGTTAGTGACAGACTGGTCAAGGTGAGTGACTAGTCAGTCTTCCTCTGACTAGACAAGATGGTTGTGCTAGCAGCACTTTTCCCATTGTCCACACCCTAATGACTAGCCTTTTTCTAACATCTCTCCGTTCCGGTTTACATCCTCAATCAATTTAGATACTTTGAAATTATGTATGCAAAATTAACCCTGGATGACATGCTGATTTTCATTGCAACAAAAAAGAACAATAACAGCCTATTCATTAACAGCACATTTCCCCTACAATTTGTATCACAAATGGCATCGTCCTAATGTTACAAACCTAGTTACCAACTTATCAATACCATCAACGATTAAATATAATGATCTGATAGGACAGTTTGCCTTCTATGCCAATGTTTTAATGATATGTAAAATGTGCTGTTTAAGACTGTGCGGGTGGATGGTTTTCTGTTTGGAACTAATTTTAGCATTTAGTTTAAAAAAAAAACATCTCTGTATAAAATATGCACGGTACACTAATGAAAACATCAAAATTCTCATGTCGATTTTGGACGTATATAATCATGCAGATTGCAATTCAAGGTATTTCGTTGTATGATTATCTTTAACGACAGCAAATTTAGCGAAAATGATATAAAATATAATATGTAGTAAATAGATGATAAACTGGTTGTCCCGGTCTCAAACACATGGTCCATCGAACCAAATCGCCCTTTCAGAAATATCTAAAACTGCTTAACCAAATCAACATACAATAGACCTAAAATTGTATGATTTGATGTAGTGATAAAAAGCCCTTACTCTGATATACGGGAAATAATCTATATAATATAATTATTATTTTAGATTATGATTTTTTTTTAAAAATTCTTATGTTTGTTGATAACATTTACTTATTAAAAGGTTAAATCATTGAATTTTCTGCTTGTAGATCACATGACACATGGCGAGGCACCATTACATTCTTTTGATTGTTTCTTAATTATTTGAAGTAATTCACCATCTAAGCTGTCTTTTTATTTGAATGGATATGCACTTTACACAAATGCATTAAATAGTTTACAAGACCTAGCAGGTTAAAAGTGCACATAACAGGAGTACTTCCTAGAATTGCCAATAGGGCGAAATTGTCGAAAAAAACTGTATCACGATACAGTTCAGAACTCGGAAAAAATATAACGAAGAACAGTAAGTAACACACAAATAAAATTTGAGAACGTTCCTGAGAGTATTTATGAAAAAAAGAAAAATCAACCTTAAACTGTTAAAATCAAAGATGGTCACCTATTGGTCAATTTGTTTTTCTGATCATTCTTGTCAGGATGTTTATATTTCTTATGTGTGTTATTACTAATTAAACGGTGTGTAAGAAATAGCTTGCCATTATTTTTATTTTTTAACTAGTGATGAATAGGAACCTGCACATGGTAAAAGAAAGATCGCTTGAACATTTTGTGAGGAATCTGAGTAATTAAAATAGCCAGCTGTCGGCCAATTTGTTTTTGCCGATAGTCACAACAATGAACAAGGTGTAACACACGAATAACCGAAAGTAGGGGCGAGCTTCGATTCACTTTGAATCTAGGTAAATCGATTAAATTATCAAATGCATGTCAACTTCAGTAGCGTACCTTGAGTAAGAACCCTTTTTTATCAATGTATGACATTCTTTTTCGTTTGGAAATGATTTCCCAGGATTCTAATCGCAGTTTACTGGAAATAAAAAGAGAAAGAATGAAAATCACTGAGATTAAACATAGACTTTTTTTTTTTATTTAAGCCCTTCTTATATAATGTATACAAGAATACAATAAATCACAACGACTTGACACGAACCCCTAACCAATGGTACAGATACATATATATTTTATGATACATTTTGGTATAAAACAATTCTCGGAACTTTGATATATAACAGTGGAATTCACGACCCGAAATACATATAACCTTGATGCAACCGTAGGTTGGATATTCGTGGCAAGTCCCTGTAACAGTAAATTACATGCCAGAGTCATGATATATTTGTTCAAGGTTTATTATTGCTTTACGTCACGGAAAGATCGCACATAGACGATGTGCAGAGATGATGGGCATACCAATCGACGTTTTCATAGTCCCAACCTCGCTATTTGAAGTACTTTACAAAGGATGACACTCACCAATTATCAACAACATTTCGAGGTTTACCTGGTCATGGTTATACTCTCCGATACTTTCCTTTCTTTTTCTCCACCATTCATATGTCATGGAAAAATCGAAGAATCAAACCAAACAATGCATTTGATCCTGTGATGTACATCAAACGAATGCAGAGGTCGACATATCGTTAAAGTAATATATGGCTTTTAAAATTATTGACTATTCGGTGTAATCATCTTAAAAAATGCACCAGCTTAACGATTGGTCAGTTTTTATCCCCGACACAAATTAAATAGACAGTCGTGTGTCTATGAGTTTTTCAGTGGCATCTTCCAGGGTTGTATGGTTGTCGTAATGCGCCTGCACTTGCCGTTTCTCACATTCAGCCGCAACCTTCCCAGAACACCACTGATTTGAACTGTATGGTTGAGAAGCTCCCTGACCTTGTTGATGCTTTAACTACCAATTCTAGGGGGCGATCACCAACCAAAGAACAAGATACCGGAAAACGTCACCGCTCGCGCGCTCCTGATACGCGTTCGCGTCTTGATGAAGTTCAAGTAAGTTCATGTTATAGATGTGGTGGCAGAGGCCACAAGCAATATAACTGTCAATGGAACGGTAATGGTGTCCCTTCACCAGAGACACTGTGTCAGCTCTGCAGCATGTATGGACATACAGCGATTACATGTTATCAGTTAAACTATCCAATCCCGGCGAGGAACACCAACCAGCGGCACAACTCCCCGGGATGTCCAATATTTCAGGTGCCGCCACCTTTTCCATATTAGATTCAGAGACAGATCCAATGTCCAACAGTTCTGTAACTTCAGACTCCATTATATAACAAAAATGAATCGGATGGAGACACAAATTTCATGTACATGCCTGTAAGGTTTGAATCTACACAGGTATCTGCTCTTATAGATGGTGGTAGTCAGATCAATGTTATGTCATCTGAATCATTTAGTTCACTACCAGACAAATGTAAATCTCAACAAGATTTTGAACCTCGTACAAAGATTATTTGGCATATAAGCAGTCAGTACATATTGAGAGTAGGGCTACATTGATTATGAAATCTCCACAGGGGAAACACTGTATTGATGTTTGTTATCAAGGAGAGTTCACAACCTTTGTTGTTAGGTAGTAATTATCTTTCAGAACACAAGCTTGTTTTAGATTTTGACAATTTTTCATATTTTCCAAGAAAAATAACATTGTGTGAAGGTGTGTTATAGCCCCTAACAGTGAGTGGCGCTTATGGGCAACAGTTTCAAAAACTATGCATGGTGTACAGGGTTTATGTAAAGGTAATATGAAAATGGCAAAAAGTGGATTGTTGTTAGCCAGAAGTGTTGTAAATGTTAACCAAAAGGGCAACGTACCAATTTAGATTTTAAATCCTACCAACAAACATATTACCATTGCTCGAGGGAAAGTTCTGGGTCAATTTCATATTTTGAACTTGAATAGTGATGAAGTTTTGACAAATCACAATCTTTCTGTACAGAATGTTACTCTTACTAAGGTTGGTCAATCTATGCCATGTATGACTGATGTAGAGTCAGACAGTGTTCATTTTTCTATGTTAGACAAACCTTTGAAAATGAAACCTAATGTTGTAGATACCAAATGTTGTCAGAATTTTGAGAATGTTGCCAAATGTTTCAGATGTTGTTGATTGTTTGAATGATACATCCAATGACCATTTACTTGATACTAATGTAATTTAAGGATAATGATTTCCAGCTTTCTTATAATTAATTCAAGATAGATTAAAATGTGATGAGTCAACCTTATATATTAACCGAATGTCGCGTAAATTTTCAGATAGTCATAACAGCTGTTAGTAAATCTTGCAATATATATGGCATTAATTAACTTCATTGCAGAAATGTCGCAGTATGTTTGGGCAACACTAAAAGGACTGTCATCAAAAATAAGATGGCCAGTGGAGCTACTTGGTTATGATAATGAAGATAATGCACAAGTTTACTCCAAGTCTGATGTAAGTATACATTTAAAAAAACTGATAAGTATACATTTAAAAAAAAAAAAATGATATGGTAAAACTATTTGTTTTTCCTTGGATTGGGATCAATATAAGATTAAGCCGAACAGAGTTTTATCCAATGATATCAAACGCGCTTTCATGAGTACGAAATTGCAACTTTGATTTGTGGACTTTGTAAATGTGCATATCCCCATATTGATTTATATTGATTTGATACTCTAGATACACAGTTAAAAAAACTGATGTTGAGCAGGATGATCACCATGATTGGGAACAAATTGGCCTAAGTATATCATTGTTCCTAATTTTTTTATTGTTTTTTTTAGTGTTTAATAAGAGATATTCCATTCATTCTGTTAATTTACTTGATTATATTTAAAGATGCTACATTAAAGAAGAGTGAACTATTATATTGATTGAAAACTGGATTAAATACATACTTCAGACTTTAAGTTCTATTTAACCACCTATCAAAAGTTTGAACTTCTCTTTTTAACTATTAGTATTAAATTTGTAAACGCATACAACTTCTCTTTTTATCTACCGTATTAGTATCAAATTTCAAACGTATAAATGATTAATTGCTTCCATGCTGAACTCTGATTTGGCTCTGTCTCTATACTTTGTATAACTTTCAGTAAATTACAAGCAATTATTTTAGGACTTTTTATTTCTGTTCATACCATGCCACTGTTGGTGTCATTTTATGAATTTTTGTTTAAAAATAAATTATAGTATCATTTGTACATGGGTTGTCAATGATGAAGCATCTTTAAAGTATTGTTTACTTTTTCCAGATAATCTGCAGTGGTTTTTTTTGGCCATGGGTGTTTTTGGAGCATTTGACTTAAATGCAAGAGGGGTGGGATTTATAATGAGGAATTACACAGGGAAAATATTCTACAGATCATATAACCACACAGATTGGTGGAAAAAAGTCCAGACTGGCTTTTTTTGACTGATTTTGGATTGGTCCTCTTTTCTGATTTTGGGAAGAAAATTGATAATTGGGAATCAAACTGTATATATTTGGAATTTGGCTAAAATATTAAATAATTTCAATTTGAAATTATCAGCCCAAAAAGGTCCTCAGAAAAATCCGGGAAAGTACATTTATATGGTTGATAACTGACTTAATTGTTTTATATAATTGACAAAAAAAATTACTGCTTGATCTGTTGTTTTTTGTTCATTCAATATAGATGTATTACGTAAGTCAATACAGTGCACTCTGTCCAAACTGGACTCTGTCCAATCCGGATATTCGCCAAAAGCGGCCAAATAATTTGGTCCCGAAAATTCCCTTCTTTATTTATAGTAAATAAACTCTGCATAATCCGGACTTTGTCTATTCTGTAATCCGGCCATATATTCCGGTCCCATTCCTTCTGTATACTAGTAAATCTAGTCTGTATAAACCGGCGTCGGTCCCATTGATGTTTCCCTGGTAGCGGTAGCTTCAGGGGCTCCCGACGAGTGTTTATACAGTTGTAATTGCCGCACAGGTATATTAATAATTGACCTTTAAACGTCATTGTCCACAGGTGGCTACGGCTGGATAAACACCTAAACAGTTGTTAGGTACAATAAAGAATGCATTTTTGTCAATTTATACCCGTAATGTTGCGTGTTTGTAAATGTATCATAATTAAGATGTTTCGTGCTGGCTGGCTTCCCCTTCGCGGACCTCACTACACGAACGTACCCGGATGAGGAAGTCGGAGATGATGATGACAACATACCTTTTGTATTACTCTGTTTCTATTATCAACAAACATGGATCTCACGACAGCCGCCAACATTAATGACCAATTAGAAATTGAGGCCTATGCCTCAGATTTGGGAATCTGCACTTGTTGAAAGTGTCAGATCTGTTGATTGTTCTGACTCGGTGGAAGGCCTCTTAAAACAAACAACAATCAGTGATTGTTTTCAACCGATGTAACGTACACATAGTGTCATAATGCCAGTGTTGAATTAAATTATGTTATTCAATCCAGAGTTTGTATATGCATGAATAATACACAATGACATCTTCTTTGTAATATATCTTTTATTATTATTATTTTTTTTGTATTCAACGATGATATCAAGTAGAATTTCTACAATCCGGAACTCTCTACAACCGGCTTTATTTTGTGGTCCCAAAGGTGTCCGGTTTAGACAGAGTGCTGGTTGGTTTATTTTGTTTAACGTCCTATTAACATCTAAGGTCATTTAAGGACGGCCTCCCGTGCGTGCGACATGTATGAGTGTGGTGAGTGCGTATGTGTTTTGGGAGGCTGCGGTATGTTCGTGTTAAGTCTCCTTGTGATAGGCCGGAACTTGTGCCGATTTAAAGTGCTATCTCACTGAAGCATACTACCGAAGACACCCAGCAGCACATCCCACCCGGTCACATTATACTGACAACGAGCCAACCAGTCGTCCCACTCCAAATATGCTGAGCGCTAAGCAGGAGTAGCAACTACCATTTTTAAAGACTGGTATGTCTCGGCTAGGGGACAGAACCCAAAACCTTCCTCACAGCGGCGAACGCTCAACTAAAGGCCAAAAGTGAGGCATTGTCAAGGGAGACATTAGGAAGAAGAAAGTTATCAAGAAAGAAGAGAAAAGATAATATCCCAAGTTTAGTCGCCTCTTACGATCATGTAATGGGGGCAGCAGGTACAATTCTTACGCCCTACCTGCAGGGCAGTAGACAGAGTGCACTGTATGTACGAAAGTCTATATGTATTATGAGAGGAATGTGTTCTTGTATGGTATTACTCAACTTTAGTGGGTTACAAAGTAAAGGAGGCATACGTGTATTTATATTATGTGTACTTATGGGTGGTCGGGTGACACAGTTGTAACACACTTGCCTTTCACCTGTAAGCAACCAGGATTTGATTCCACGATTGGATATGTGAAAGGTATCATGGGGTCACCTGCCCAACCATGTTGGTTTTCTCCTGGTTTCCTGCCATACTTCAGACTCCATACACACTTCTATCCGGGTCAACAGACATTATAACTGTAGAGTTGCTTTATTCGGGGAGGATTTTATTTCACTATTTTTGTGGTCAAATAAAATTTGCTAAATTATATACCTGTGAAATAGAACACCCTGAGAGAACAAATAAGTCTGGGAAAACACAAAATTTAATACCAGTGTATAAGTCCCAATAAGAAAAACATGAACTTTTCTTACTATGAAATTAAACAACTCTACAGTAATAAATTTGGTATAACGTTTGTTTCTCAGTTGTTGTAAAATGAATAAGTTTACACATTAATTTTCAAGTCAGAAGACTTACTCCGTGTAAGCTGAGTGAAGATATTGCCTCAGTCTGCTTAGTGGTTTTCTGAAAATGATATATATGGATATAATTCATTTTAATATACAAATTGTACATAATCGAAACAAGTAAGTTTGTTTGACCTCTTTCCAAAACAGAGTAATAGTAAAATTTGTTTCATTGATTGATTTGTTTATTGAAGTCTTACTGTAAGTAAACTCTTTCTATTCCTATTATGTTTCAACCGCAGTTTCTGTTATTTCATCAGCCTTGAACTCTTCAAATGTCTCAGACCTAAATTACTAAAAGCCTTTGGACATTTCTGCAATTGAGTTATAGGATGTTTCTCATTTTATACTGATTTGTTTTCACTAAAGGAAACAAATATCAAATTGATCTAGTCTTATTGTGTCAGATCTTTTTTTTTTCTCAGAATATCTAAAGAAAGGAAGAATTAAGTCCCAATTCAAGGAAGATTTGTCCTGTCTCAAACGTAATTTTTTACATGAGTATTTTTGTTTAGCTTACCCTCCTGAAAGGTAAGTGATCATGAGCTTAGGTTATGGTGTGTCATTTGGCATATGTCCAGCATCAACCAAGTTTTCACTCAAACAAGAGTCTCAAAGACCTGAAAATGTGACTAGTATGATGGGATGAACACTAGGCTATCTATATTGTTCAAATACATGAGCTTCACCTGCATACTTTGAACGTCACTGGTCAAACAGCATTGATATACAAGTTTCTGTAGCAATACATAGAGTCACTGTAATATAAATGAAGTAAAAACATGTTGTCATTATTACATGATACTATTCTGCACCATGTTGTACACACTTCAACATAAAACATCTGGGTTTTTTTCCCATTTAATGTAGATTCTAAGATAATGTGTAAGCATAGAGACCCTGGCTCCGATCAAAATGAAGATGACATCACCAGTAATGTAGATTCTAAAAGAAAACCTAGGCTTGGAGACCCCGCCTCCGATCAAGATGAAGATGACATCACCTGCAATGTAGATTCTAAGAGAATGCGTAAGCATAGAGACTCTGGCTCCAATCAAAATGATGACGACGCTTCAAGTAATGTAGATTCCAAGAAGAGAAAACGTAAGCATGGAGGATCCAGATCTGATCAGGATGAAGATGACATCACTAGCGATGTAGATCCTAAGATAATACATAAACATAGAGATTCTGGCTATGATCAAAATGAAGATGACACCACCAGTAATGTAGATACTCAGAGAATACGTAAGCATAGAGACCCCGGCTCCGATCAAAATGAAAATGACATCACCCGCAATGTAGATTCTAAAAGAAACTCTAGGCTTGGAGACCCCGCCTCCGATCAAAATGAAGATGAGATCACCAGCGATGTAGATTCTAAAACAAACTCTAGGCTTGGAGACCCCGACTCCGATCAAGATAAAGATGACATCACCAGCAATGTAGTTTGTTTGTTTGTTTGTTTATGTTTTACGGCCCATCGACAACTAGGGTCATTTAGGGCCAAACAATATACTAACATGTTTTATTTTTAAAGTTAAAATCAGATCAAATTTGTCATCTTTAAAAGCATCCGTATCGTATATTTAGATCATTATGATAAAAAAGTTGGTTAAAAATGGTATAATATATACATGTACGAATAGATTATGTGAAATAATATGTACGAATAGATTATGTGAAGTTTGTTATAAATAGAACGTCAAAGACAGTAACGTAAAAGACATCAAAGTCTATAAAATAGATTGATTTCTTTCAAGTAGCTTAATATTGTTTTCGAATCCACGGAACTGAAAAGTGTTTTCATATCCGGGACTCGAAAGTATTTATCACGAATGTGCTTGAAATCGGAACATTCTATTAAAAAATGCTGCACTGTGAATTGAACATCACATGCATAACACACCGGTGGGTCCTCTCGTTTCAAAAGGAACGAATGAGTAGGATATGTGTGCCCGGTACGGAGCCGAGAGAGGACTATTTCCTCTCTACGATCCTTCCGACTTGGTTTTGATGTTTTAAGTTTTGGTTGTACTTTAAAAAGTTTGTTGCTCGTCTCGAGAGACCAGCGTTGCTGCCATTTACTCTGAATGGCAGAACTAATTACAGGTTTGAAATCTGTATATGGTATTTTAATATTTGTTTGTTGCAGATTTAGAGCAAGTTTTGCTTGGCGGTCAACAAGTTCGTTGCCTTTAATTCCGACATGGCTCGGAATCCAAAGTAATGTTATTTTGCATTTTTTTAAGATACGAGATATTCGTAAAACAAGGTTTTGTATGAGTATGTTCTTTGGATCTCGTGATTGTAATTTCTGAAGGACAGATAGAGAGTCGGAACAAATTATTGCCTTTCTGATGCGTTGTTCTTCGATATGGTCGAGGGCCAAATCGATGGCACATGCTTCCGCAGAGAAGATAGAGGCACCATCTGGTAAGTGGATTGAAGAGCAATGGTGATCGGAATAGCATGCTGCGGAGACCTTTACTCCATCTTTTGAGCCATCAGTGTAGATCTGAACATGATCAGGAAAATCTTTAATGCATTCCCGAAAAGAAGATTTGTGCTCTTCGGGTAATACACTCGAATTTGCCCTCTCATGTAGAGTAAGGTTAATATCAGGTGTTTCGACAAGCCACGGTGGTACATCAGTTACGGTGTACTCGCCTATGTTGTCTAAACTGATGTTAAGTTCCTGAAGAAAGTTAGAAATTCTAATGCCAAATGTTGGTAAGAGTTTTTGGTTTTGAGTAAATATGTTTTGGTATTGCGGATTGACAACAAGGTCAAAAGCTGGGTTTTTCGGGTTGGATTTCAATTGAGTGGCATATTGAAGAGAAAGTTTTTTCCTTCTGTCATTTAAGGATGGTTCATTTGCCTCTACATAAAGGCTCTGCACAGGTGTTGTTCGAAAAGCAGAAGCATTTCACGGTCTGCGCCCCAGTCAGTATGGGATAGTACTCGTAAAACGTTCATTGCCTTTGAGCACTTATCCTTCAAGTATTTTATATGTGGAACAAAGGAGAGTTTCGAATCGAAAATTAGAGGAATTTAGTCTGCTCGACAACTGGAATTTTGATGCCATTTAATGTTAGATCTGGATCATTATGTGGTTTTCGTTTTTGGCAGAAGTGCATGCAGACAGTTTTTGATCTGGAGAATTTGAAGCCGTTTTCATCAGCCCATGTTTGTAGTTTGCCTAGACATTGTTGAAGTTGTCGTTATATCGTGTGCATGTTCTTTGACCTATAGCAGATCAAGAAGTCATCGACTAATAGAGACCCTTCAGTTGACTTACCGAGACATTTAGTTATACCGTTGATTTTCAGACCGAAAAGTGTTACGGAAAGGATTCCACCCTGAGGGATTCCCATTTCCTGTTTGGCTGTTTCAGAATAAGTTGAACCTATGCGAACTTTAAAATGTCTGTAAGATATGTAGTTTGCGATGAATTTTGGGAGATTCCCACGTACACCAATTTCATGCAGGTCTTTCATAATACCATATTGCCATGTAGTATCGTATGCTTTTCCCAGATCAAAGAACACAGCGACAAGATGCTCCTTCTTCGCGAAAGCTTCTCGAATGAAGGTTTCTAACCTGACCAGATGGTCTAACGTTCCTCTGCGGTTTCTGACTCCACTTTGGAGTGGACTCAAAATATTATTAGATTCAAGGAACCAAACTAGTCTAGTGTTTATCATCCGTTCAAGTGTTTTGCATATGAAGCTCGTTAGAGAGATTGGACGATAATTATTTGGTTCAGTGGTGTCCTTACCAGGTTTTGGAATTGGAAAAATTGTAGATTCCTTCCAAGATTCTGGGATCTTTCCTGATTCGTAGACTTGATTAAAAATATAAAGGAGACAACGTAAAGATTATTACGCAATGTAGATTCTAAAAGAAACTCTAGGCTTGGAGACCCCGACTCCGATCAAGATGAAGATGACATCACCTGCAATGTAGATTCTAAGATAATACGTAAGCATAGAGACTCTGGCTCCGATCAAAATGAAGATGACACCACCAGTTATGTAGATTCTCAGAGAATACGTAAGCATAGAGACTCTGGCTCCGATCAAAATGAAGATTCTATGATGTAGGTTCTTAGAAGAGAAAACGTAGGCATGGAGACTCCAGTTTTGATTTGGATGAAGAAGATATCACCCGTGATGCCAATGTTAAATCACTTTACATAAAAAGATCGAACCTG
>NC_047031.1:15182894-15223515 GCF_902652985.1 Pecten maximus | reverse complement strand
AATTGTGGAAATGATTAGGGTTGACAAAACTTCCGGCCAAAAAGTGTTTTCTATAACTTCTCTTCCAAACAAGAGCTCAGTGTAATTTGCATTGTATACAAATCCATTTCGGTTTTCAAAGTCCTATGAATCAAAATAGGACCCTGCAGGTAGGGCGTAAGAATTGTACCTGCTGCCCCTATTGCATGATCGTAAGAGGCGACTAAATTTGGGATCTTATCTTTTCTCTTCTTTCTTAACAACTTTCTTCTTCCTAACGTCTCCCTTGACACTGCCTCACTTTTGGCCTTTAGTTGAGCGTTCGCCCCTGTGAGGAAGGCTTTTGGTTCTGTCCCCTAGCCGAGACATACCAGAGTCTTAAAAAATGGTAGTTGCTACTCCTGCTTAGCGCTCAGCATATTTGGAGTGGGACGACTGGTTTGCCCGTTGTCAGTATAATGTGACCGGGTGGGGTGTGCTGCTGGGTGTCTTCGGCAGTATGCTTCAGTGAGGTAGCACTTTAAATCGGCAAAAGTTCCGGCCTATCACAAGGAGACTTAACACGAACATACCACAGCCTCCCAAAACACACATACGCACCCACCACACACATGCATGTCGCACGCACGGGAGGCCGTCCTTAAATGACCTTAGATGTTAATAGGACGTTAAACAAAATAAACCAAACCAAACCAAGAATCAAAATAGAATTTGCTAAATTCATAAAGAGACACTGACCTGTCTGAGTGCCTGTCAACTAGCATAAGTACCAACTGACTGGTAGACCAGGGACATCCATGGAAACTTGTCAACTTCAGTCGTTACAACTTTGTTGTCGGCAATAATACAATACCTTGTATGAGCCAATAGAACTGAATTTATATGAAATTAGACATTGCAATGTCTTATGGATTATCACTTTCATGACACAATAATAGTGTTTTTCTTTAATTCTTATGTTGGTGTTAATTATGAAAAGATAGCACAATTATGTTTAGCCTCCACAATATTTGAGCATTGTGGCTAAATATTAGGGCAGCATCATTGCATTTGTTTGACTAGATGTTATGATCATCTGTTTGGTAACTTTTTTTATTCAGAGAGGTAGACCTGTTCCTGTTGTCATCCCACCGGATGTCACAGGAGTGTTAAAGTTCCTGGCATCTGCTAAAGTGAGAAAACAATCTGGGATTGTTTGTGGAAATCCCTACCTCTTCCCGAATTCAGGATAAAGGTATACAAATTCACACCAACGGTAGGTTAACCTAAAGTCACATAAATACATTCTGTAAAAACAAATGATAGGTACTTTATGTAATCACAGTGCAAACAGAAACCAATCCAGCTGTTTTCATTAGTAAATAACTAGACTGTAATTTGTATATTCCCTCTGAATTAAAGACATGTGGTTTCATATAACTAAACTAGAATTACAATATAGAAAATCTTAACCCAGATTATAGGAAACATTTTTTTTTTTAATATTAACTCATATGACACATTTTGGGTTATACGAGACCATGCTACCTACACATAAAGTGTGCAATACACCAAACATTTCCTATATGAACTTCAAACATTATAACTTTGACAACTGGTACATATCATAAATTTGCTATACAAGAAAAGATGTTTGCAATTCTTAACTCGTGCTAATTTGTAGAACAGATTAAAAATATGATTAGAGTTTGAGAATTTTTTTTTTAAATAAAATAAAACAACAATTTACCTGAGTAAGGGTTGCCATGTATTTCCTCATACTGACAGAAGTAATCCTATGTGGAGCACACAGATCAAGTTCTGCACAGACAGCCTTTAATGACTCGTATGCTCTGGCATAGTGATTCACTATTTGAAATAAAATTGATGTTATTATGACCATTCACATTTTCATATATCTGGTATAGTCTTTTAAACTTTCTTCCTGATATTCTGGTTCCAACCCACATTAAAACTATCTGCAGTGCATGCTAACATCCAGCCAACAGGATTTAATAACATAGATTATTCAATTGTTATTCAAGTTCTTAATTCAGCATTGCATGTAGCTGTCCAATATCTTATTCTATATATATGCACTTAGGAATAGACTGCTACACTATTTTGGGACACATTTTATTCAAATTCGTTGATTAATTGGCTGTTATTTTGCTTTTTGTTGTGTATGCATTAATTCCTTCCCTCAACTTTAAAGAAAACACCCGATTTCTTGTTATTCTAGATTTAGGATTACATGAATTGTAATAAGAGTAAAAGTGTTAATGGGGTTAAAGTATCGATTATAAATGTTATTTATTTTTGAAGACAGTAGATTTTCATTCCAGAAATTATCCAGAAGTTAATGAAATCAGTTTTGAACCAGTGCCGTTTACTATTCCTAAAATTCCTTAAGAAGATGTGTTTCAACCTCCTGTCAGCTAATTTTCAAGCATGTCAAATGGAGGGATGATATACCGTCTAAACGGTGAACAAAGCTGTAGTCAATATTTTCATGTAACCTTAATTCATTTACACAGGTACTCATCTTGGAAAAACACCAACTGGAATGGGTATACAATCATTTAGGACACACTAGAAAGGTTCACCGTGAACACTATCGTCAGACAAGTGGGTTGATTGAGAGGACACAGATAAGCAAGTTGACTTAAACCTAACTTCCCAATTCAAGGGGAAGAAAATTGATGACCTGGACGTACCAGGTAATACTACATTATATTATGAGTATCTTGGATCTCTGAAACTGGAATATATTTCGGTATTGCGGATTGACAACAAGATCAAAAGCGGGGTTTTTCGGGTTGGATTTCAATTGGGCGGTATATTGAAGAGCAAGTTTTTTCCTTCGGTCATTCAAAGATGGTTCATTTGCCTCTACATAAAGGCTCTGCACTGGTGTTGTTCGGAAAGCACCAAGTGCTAGACGTAATCTTTGATTATGGATAGGATCCAACATTTGCAAGTAAGAATTCCGTGCCGATCCATAAACGATGGACCCATAGTCGAGTTTTGATCGAATAAGTGCCCTATAAAGGCACAAGAGCATTTCACGGTCTGCACCCCAGTCAGTATGGGATAGTACGCGTAAAATATTCATTGCCTTTGAGCACTTATCCTTTAAGTGTTTAATATGTGGAACAAAGGAAGAGTTTTGAAACGAAAATTAGTCCGAGGAATTTGGTCTGCTCGACAACTGGAATTTTGCTTCCATTTAATGTTAGATCGGGAGCATTATGTGGTTTTCATTTTTGGCACAAGTGCATGCAGACAGTTTTTGATCTGGAAAATTTGATCGTGTGCATGTTCCTCGACCTATAGCAGATCAAGAAGTCATCAACGAATAGAGACCCTTCAGTTGACTTACTGAGACAGTTAGTTATACTGTTGATTTTCAGACCGAAAAGACTTACGGAAAGGATCCCATCCTGAGGGACTCCCATTTCCTGTTTGGCGGTTTCAGAATACGTTGAGCCAACGCGAACCTTAAAATGTCTGTCAGATATGTAGTTTGAAATGAATTTTGGGAGATTCCCACGTACACCAATTTCATGCAGGTCTTTCATAATACCATACTGCCATGTAGTATCGTATGCTTCAAGTGTTTTACAGATACAGTCCGTCTGTGGTGGGTGACCCTCGGCTTCGATGTTTGTGTTATATGGCGTGCAGGTGTATATGCTGGAGGTGCTGGCATATTGGTCTTGATAACTGCCGTTTCGTCAGGCTGGGAAGGTCTAACTGATGTTGAGGTGGTCTTAGACGCTATCCAATTTTAAAAAGCCGAGGGGGATGTTATATGTATGTTATGTATTGGGTGATGTTGAGATAATACTGTGGTAAGGTGCATCCGCATCCTTTGTTTATTATTATGTATTGATCCGGGTCACGGATATGCTTGGAAGAGAATAAACGACATGGCATCACACAACATTTGTTCTGCTGTATATATAACCATACAACCCTATACGACAGTCGGAACAAATGATTGCCTTATCTTAAGGACCCCAACAGAAACAAAACAAAATCAATTGATTTGACATAGAGAAACATCTTTAGGACCCCAACATATCAACTGTCATCAAAATGGCAACACCAATAATATCATTCCGTATGAAAGGTCAGACAAACTGTATTCATCACAAGGAAAGACTTCTACAATTGTATTGTGAAAAATGTCAATAACTGGTTTGTCTGAAATGCCTTTCCTCTATTAAAAAAAATCATCCAGTTTGCGAGCTCAGTGAAATTGCTCCTCAGAAGAAACAAGACATTAAAAACTTTATCGACAGGACAGAAAAAAATGACCTGGTGCAAATCGGGAATTGCATCGCCTCTACGGACACTCTGTTATTAGGGCTTTTCACCTAAGTGGTAAAAAACTATTGTTTTTGTTCTGTTTATTAGGGCTTTTCACCCAAGTGTTTCTTCTTCTTCTTCTTATTATTATTATTACAAGCTAACCGATAATAAGTATTTATATATTTAAAAAAAAAACCTGTATATATCACCTGTGTTCATTGAAGAATAAAACAATCTGTGTAAGATAGTTTTTTATTCGGGGAAAATAAAGTATTTCTGCGATAAAGCACTCGACAAAGTCTGAGTGCATATAATCCAACAAAAAAGTGATGTACATGATTTTTTTGATTTTTTTTTCTTCTATTTATAGTAACATTATCCTTGACCTTTGACTTTCAAGCCTGGAGCTACATGTAGTATTCTAAGCAAATACTTTCTTTAGTAGCAGTGATCTTGACCATCGGGCCTTTATAAGTTATCCTTGAAAGCAGACACAAGGTAGAACTTGAAAATTTTTAATAAGCATAATCAGCTCAGCTGAATTCATTATATATTGTACTTCAACTGATTTTCAATTTATAGAAATAGTGACATTGCCCATTGACCTGCAGGCCTGAAAGAGTAATTAAGTTATTGTGCAGCAACCAAACAAGATGCCCTATGGAACTGTATCAATGACCTGCTTCTCTGGACCTCTTGCCTATTTGAGAAAAAAGTGTTTCAATATTTTAGCATGTTTAACTCCTGTGACTGTGAATGTATGTCAAGGTCATTCATTTTAACAAACTTTGCATCACTTTACCACAGCATACTACATGCCCAATATCAGGTCACTTGGCCTCTGGGTTATTGAGTAGAAGATTTTCAAATGTTTGCATGTTTGGCCCCTGTGCCCTATAATAAGTAATGCTCTAGCACAAGTTTGAAAATATTGTGATCAGACAAATCAGCAAATTCAAGATGTCCAACACCATCAGTATGGGAATTTTTAAAGAAACTCAAACATTCAACATAAAAGGAAGTGACAGAGCATGTCTATATTTATTATAGCCATGCAAAATATTGATGTATTGCAAAACAAAAAGGAATTCTGCAAAACAACCAATTTTCAAAATTCACCTAAACATGACCTTTACCCAAAGGAAACTGGGAAGATATAGAAATGAGAAGAAAATATTTAACAGAAAGAAATATAAAGAACCTTTTGAGGGACTTTAACTAAAGAGATACTGTATTATGGAAAAAAATAATCAGAAATATACAAATAAGAAAGTGGGAACCTTACTATATAAAAGTCATATCTGATTGATATGAATAAGTCCCCTATCCCCACAATGGAAAGTAAAACAACCATAATTAAATCATGGAAACAGAAATGACTTTGTAAAGTTTTGAATCTTCTGTAACTTTAAGATTTCTTGAACTTGATAAATTTGAGAAATGAAGTCAATGACACAAAATAAACACTTCCAGATGCATATGTATCATCAGATGTATATTAATTATGAAGTGCAAAACAATGGGGGGAAAAATGAACTATAAACTGCTAGAATAGCTAGAACCCTATCAGACATATATAGGAAAGAAAATAAAGGGACACAACTCTTCATGTTAGTGGCAATCCAGCCCTGAATTTAATATGTGATGATTGTCTTTTGAGAATGTGTTCCTAAACCAAAGTCAATAGAGCTTGTATGTGTCTAACTTTCGGTGTTTGGGCCAGAGGAAACTCTGGCTACTCATTCTCATCAAGGGCCTTTGACGTGTTAGAAGGTGAGATTGCCAGAAATGTGATCAAGAAATAGATTTTGCAATGTTTGCGCAAAAAGTCGTGTACACTCATAATATACTGCTTTGATCAGATGACTTGTTCCAGTACCGGCTCCTCCAGTGAGGAAGACATGTATCGGGTCAGGATTTGTACCATGGATTGTGCTGAGACACCATTTCCTTATCTTTGAAAAAACATCGCATTGTTTAGCATTCATTGATCTCAATATTGACAATCCTTCTTCTCTTGTTACCACTGTAGGGACATATTTCGACATTTTGATTACTCTTATTGCAAACCAAATCAGGAATTCCTTCAATACTGTCTTCGTTTTGCTTTGTGTTTGGTCTTTCATGTTCACACTCAATGCGTTCTGATTCAGTTTCGGGACAAATCTGTGCCCAAGCATCCTCTCGAGGTCCATCATTTTCCAACGCATTCTCCGCTTCGAGCACATCTATATCTTTCTCAAATAAATTACGGTTCGTATCTACAATCGACTTGACCTCTTCCAATGCGTCATCAGGTCCAAATTTAATATAACCCGTGTTGTAAAACTCCTCATGTGTTTCAAACCCATTTGGCTTTAATTGTACATCTGCTCTATACGGTAGGAAAAAATATGCTCTGGAAATATTTCTCTGGTGATCGTGTGATTGAAAACCGGGGGTATCGTATAACAGCGATATCTGTTCTGGTTCTTTTCATTATGGAGCCTAAACCATTATGTCATTTATAAACGGTGCTGCAGTGTTTACGATTTTCTGCAACTTCGGTTGATGATAAAACTCTACTCAGCGCAAAATGTAGCTAAACACATAAGTTCAAATTCTACCTTATTTGGTCTGGCTTTGTACTTATCAACAGAACTGGACATCCATATGCTGCTATCGTCGGTTTCTGATCTAGCTTTGCTAACTGAGAGAGGAAGACTCATTCTAATCGGATTGTCACCAATAGGTACAAACTGTACTTTTCTAGAGCTTTCTTTTAGTCTTAAATTACAAACCCTGAATGTTGTGTCGTGCACTTACTTCACGATGATGAAGGTATACACTTCCCAATTTTTTCATTGCCTGTTCTGCATTAGCATTTCCTTCTCTGGCTTCTGTTTGAGCATGATCAAGTATTTGACTCATTTCTCTTTCTGCTTTGGCTATGTATGACACCATATAAACTACACATGCATAAGCATCAGTGACGTACTGGATATCCATATTTGCATTCCAACAACGAAGTAAGTGAAGATTATATTGATTAATCCAAACATCATGTGGGCCCCTCTTCAAAACTACGTTTGTCCTCTTTGTTAGAGTATTACAGGCCTGTTCAAATAAGCATTGTGTTAAACCGAGTTGCTGAAAGTTATCATCAAGGCTTACGTTTTCGTTTTCTTCATTCTCCATATGCTCCCAAATATCACTCAACATTTTTTTCGCAGTTTCAACTGACATGCTGCCAACCTTTAGGTTATGTGCACAAACTTGGTCAAACTCTTCAGCACTCATAGTGGGTTCACTTTGTTTCAGGTCTTTCATATCATTAGCTGGACGAGACACAAATGTATTGCCCGACGGAGGTCTGGGGAAATTAAATCTACATGCTTTCCCGTTTTTTTTACATGATTTGGAATGCCTTTTACTATGCTGCTGTACACTTGTTACTATTTCACGCATTTCTGGCTCATGTTCCGAAGGTATTTCGCAGGATATGTATTTGTCAACAAAATCGACTATATCTTCATCGTCATCTTGTGGGGCATTTTCTACCCAAAAAAAGCAATGCTTATGTGGTGATCCTTTTTGTTGAAATTCAACTCTGTAAAAATAGTCACTGATTTTACCTATTAGAGCTGCGTTGGACATAATCACTTCCTTTAAAAAGGAATGAAAACGATGATCAAACATTCTAGCAACTGTAACCGGATTGCTTTTCAATATGTCATTTTTCATTTTTCATTCTTCAAAATGCATTCGATTACATCAGTCCACCTCATTTCAGCAGCAGAAAACGAACAAAACCATGTTGGAAGCCCCAATTGGCGTAGCATAGCGAATAGATCTTTTTGTGTT
This sequence comes from Pecten maximus, assembly GCF_902652985.1. Taxonomy (NCBI): domain Eukaryota; kingdom Metazoa; phylum Mollusca; class Bivalvia; order Pectinida; family Pectinidae; genus Pecten; species Pecten maximus. The sequence continues at coordinate 15,215,397 of NC_047031.1, read as the reverse complement.
GCTTGCCAATATGGCGGAGTGCCTCTTACGGGTTTGAGGAATTTATAGCCTTCGTCATTTTTTAAAATTGATTTGACATTTTCCTGACTTTTTAACATTTGTGATTTTACTTGCTGTCCATCTTTTCCTATACAGTTCCTTTTCTTAAAGCAATAGATACGTTCGATATCACTTGTTGTAATTCGGATAAATACTGCGCAAAAAATATGAAATTAGTATCTTCAGGAAATCGGTAATCTACATTCATCAATCGATTGTGTAAATATCTGCATAGTGTGATAGCAGTATTACGGTCATCGCTGAATACATTTTCTCCGTCTGGAAAAAGTACAGGAAATGCCTTTGCCTCAACTCCCTTTTCCATCAACAGACTGATAGGGTGATTTTTCTCGCATGGAGCAAGTGAAAATATCTGATCAAAATACTGATCGAGAACCTCCTGTCCTATGTCGGCAGGTTGCAAACAAGTATCAAGTGGCATAGCATGAAGTCTGTCATCAACACCATCATCAGTTGTCTCTGTGTTTTCTTCTGTACAAGCAGTTTGTTCTTCTGTACATACGTTTTCCTTAATGGGATTTTCCCAACATTCGTCAATTGCCACATCTCTGTACCATTTAGTTTCTTTCTTCAGAAATTTGATTGCTTTCTCAAGGCGACTAGTATTTACAAAATGATAACTATAATGACCCTTGTATGACAGTTTTCTCTTTAGTTTGACTCGTATCAATTGATTATCGTTTTCACACCTCGGTAAGGTCGTGATAGACATATTTATATCTGCGGGTACACATACAACAGGTCCATGAACTCCATGTTGGCCTCCTTTGGGTAAAGGTATCATTTTCATGAATGGTACAATAATAGAAATCAAATGCCTCTCAATTGGATTTAAACATTGCAGTTCTTCAGGAATGTGTTTAGTTTCCAGTTTGTTAGCACAAGCCTCGGATGGGATTTTACCTTGTGGAAGTTTTCGGTGACATGTATAGCAAATCCATAAATTACATCTACTTGAACATTTATGATTTTCATCATCATCACAAGGGGTAAAGTATTTTTCGGATATGAAAATGTTCGCTGTTTGTCCGATATTTTCTTCCTTTTGCAAATAGATGTCTTTTTTACACTTCAGTACCTGTGTTTTGAACAATAGTTTATAACAAACTGCACAAACATATTCAGGAAATTCCTTTATCTTTTTTAAAAAAGTTCTCAGTTACAATGTCCATATCACGTTGTTGTTCCTGCAAACATTTCCTTTTTGATTGAACTCTTTCTTTCTTATTTTTCCTAAATTGTTCGCTACTTTTATACTTTATCTTTGAACAGCATTTCTTCTTATCTTTGTGTTCGGCATCTGACTTGTATTTTCTTTTCGAATAGTGTTTTACATTTTCACGGTGTTCTTCCTCACATTCATATTTTCTTTTCGAATATTTTTTTTACATTTTCACGATGATCTTCCTCACATTCATATTTTGTTTTCGAATATGCTTTTACATTTTCACGGTGTTCTTCGTCACATTCATATTTTGTTTTCGAATATTTTTTTACATTTTCACGGTTTTCTTCCTCACATTCATATTTTCTTTTCGAATATTTTTTTTTACATTTTCACGATGTTCTTCCTCACATTCATATTTTCTTTTCGAATATGCTTTTACATTTTCACGGTGTTCTTCCTCACATTCATATTTTGTTTTCGAATATTTTTTTACATTATCACGGTGCTCTTCCTCACATTCATATTTTCTTTTCGAATATTCTTTTACATTTCACGGTGCTCTTCCTCACATTCATATTTTCTTTTCGAATATGCTTTTACATTTTCACGGTGCTCTCGGTGCTGTTCATCGCTTTCATATTTTCTCTTGGATGAAATTAATCTTTTCTCTCGATATTGTTCATCGCTTTCATACTTTCTCTTGGATGTAGTTAATTTGTTCTCTCGATACTGTTCATCGCTTTCATACTTTCTTTTAGATGCAAATTGTTTACTTTCTCTATAGAACATATTTTCATTGTATTGCTTTTTCATTCTCATTCTATTTTGTGTTTTTTTCTCTTCCATATAATTCTCATCTCCATGTCTCAATGCACCAACAGAGATATTCAATTCTTCATTAAATCGGACACTTTCTTGTAATCTCTTTTCGCGTCTTGCTAATTTTTTTTCCCGTTTTTGTTGTGTGTACGACTTTCTTTTTTGTTTTCTTTTTGAACATGGACGTTGAATACGTGAATTTTCAGTCATATCTGGGATAGTTTCTGTTGTGACCGCACATTGGTTTGTAAATGTCATAGGGTTTTGAATATGCAATCCTTCACTGTTTGAATATTCATGTTCATCCAAAACAACCTGGCCATGCCGTACATCATTTGAGTCGATACTGGGCTGCACTAGTTCTTGTTTAACAACTACCGCTGTTACTTCAAACCTGTCGAATGCACTATAGTTCATTGACGCTGCTAAATTCAGACAGTGAGTGTACACTTCATCAACACAACCGTAATTCAAAAGAACGCTTGCACCACACGGTATTTGCAAACCTGTTGAATTTCTAGAATGGGAATCAAATACGAAATACCTACTATTCTCTTTAAGAACGATGAAAGTGTTCCCTTTGAATGTGATAAATGCACCGTGACTTTCAGGTTGATCCAAAGCAGCAAGCAATGCCTCATTTAGAGTCACAAACAGTAACATATCTAGATCTTCACCTGTGTGTACCAGCGTTCCTTCAAGTGGTTCTTGGAATTCAAACTGATACAATTTCCCGTAACAATCCAACACTCTCGGTACTTCATCAATAGACACATAATCGTGACGCATTGTAGAACTCTGTTGAAGGAACCCATATATTTCATCTCCTTTAACAAGAATGTGGTCTAGATCCGAGCTTATCCATGTGCCAATAGGTTTTTCTCGACTGTATATGAGAATTGCTAAGCTGTTCAATACACACTGTTTTCCTGCATTGTCTAAAAACCTCGGGTGCCCCTGATGAAAATTTCCTTTTACAGCTTCATAACGGTTTGTTTGTACTGAATACAGTGTTTGAGGTTCAATTGGTTGTGTTTTATTGGTAACAGTGTCTGCACATGGATTCATGGATAGCTTACGCTTGTGAGATGTCTTTGTTTGTTTGAGAGAGTTCCTGCATGAATTTACGTCTTTAAAAACACTTGTTCGATTAGAACCAGCAAACGTTTCAACGTTTTCATCTGTATCTTCTACACACACAACTACATCATAGTGTGCTCTATATCTATGTATCAGATATATGGCTTGTTCTACTTCTCTGTTTTTATCTACCTGCTTTGCCGAAAATTTCAACCAGGATGCCAAATTATCTTCATAAATGTATATGTCAGTACCCAAAAAATCAGCAGCGGCCAATATTTCAATTTCTGTAGCCCACGTTCCGTTTTCAAGCATTTTCTTCTTCATCACCCAGTCACTAACAGATTTATAACCAGACCTCAAGTGAGTGTTATATTGGTGACTATTCTGGACCATGTGTATAACTGTGTCGTGTCGAATTTTTCTACGATGCGTTTCATCCTGACAAATATTATACGACAGTGCTCTAAAAAAACCAGTTACCATCTCCTACAATACTTTTCGTCTGTTTCGGTTTACCCAATGTGCAAACACATGTGCTTACAGTTGGAGAATCAAAATCAGAAGCAATTCCCAATTTTTGCGTCAACTTCTGTTGCGTTGCAGTAGATAATGGGTTGAAATTGAATAGTATCGGTCCTGTTTCACTTTCAAACATAACTTCCTCCTCATCCCTAATATACTCGCAATCATCTAAATCATCAACTTTCCATGTTTTCTCACTTAGTGGACTGGATAAAAGTTCTACTCTTTGTTCTACCTTCTTTTTCATCTCGTCACTGATCGATCACGCAGCATTTTCATTTTCCATAGATTTTTGTTTCTCAACACACGGCTTGTTGGACATTTTGTCAAATTTATTACCTGGTTTCTTTCCTTCAAATTTGTCATTTGTGATCATAGTATCGGTTTCTTTCTTTATAGTCAGAATTTGAACAATATTTGCTTTCTTTGCTTCCCTCACACTATTCTCGTCAGTTTTCTTTGCACCTGCTCGTCTTTTAGAGCGTCTTCTGTTCATGTCAATGGACGTTTTCCTTTTTTCTGCACACCATTTTATTTTCCTGTTTTTTGTTTTAACTCCCCTTGGATACGAAAGCTTGTTACATGAATATCTGCTTTTTGATAACACAGGTTTTATTCTGTTGCATTGTTTTGCTTTCTTTGACATTTTCTTGTTATTTCCACTCATGAGGTTTTCATTAAATTGAACATCACTACAATCTTCTGTTTTGATTTTATCTTTTCTATCTGCTTTTGCTGTTATTAACATTATGTTTTGTAGTCTTTTCTTGCCACAGGAAATGTTTGTTTGATTCTTATTTTGCTTACCTTTTTTAGTTTTCAGACAGCTTTTCACAACAGTATCACCATCTGGCTGGTCTGGAAGTGTTTCAGTTTCAGGCTTTTTAAGTTTTTCAAGAGGTTTTGCGATAGCGTTCTCAACAGGTTTTTCAACAAGGTTTTTGACTGGTATTTTTATCCTGTTTTAAGGAGGGCAGGATCCTCACAGTCTTTGATCATGTTTTGAACGAGGCCAGGATCCTCGAGTCCGTCACTCGTCGTTATAATGGATCCTGTTTTAAGGAGGGCAGGATCCTCACAGTCTTTGATCCTGTTTTTAACGAGGCCAGGATCCTCGAGTCGTAACTTACCTACAGCTTTCCTCGCCAACCCTTTCCTCCAGTTCTTCTTGCGTGGCATTCTCAGTCTGCAAAGATAAATGTCATTTAACATCTAGCTGCATCATCCTTATATCAATACATCAGCATTATATGATACTTTAACAATGTCATAACAAGATGCTTACCTGTCGAGAGAAATGACCTTGACTTTTGACTCAATGACCTTCACCTTTGGTCATTTAACAATGTTTACCAATTGAGATGCAGAAATCTGACTTTAACTTTTGACCCAAGACTTGGTCCGAGTGACACCTTTGATTTTATCTATCTTTGCTTTATAATCTTGTACTAAAATGTTTACCAATTGAGAACTCTGACATTGACAGTTGATCTGGTAACCTTGACCTTGGATAATGACACTTGTTTTATACCATCCATCTTTGTTTCATAATGTCATACCAAAATTGAGTACTAGTTTCGAGGCACAAAAAACTGGCCTTCATCCTAGTTTGACTTTAACCGTTAAGCTAGATAGCTTGACCTCAGGTCAAGTGATCCCATGACTTCTTCATTAAATTCCCAAAAAATGACCATGGATGGACAGATGGACTGATGACCAACAGAGATTACTTGAGGGCAGCCGTATATGTTACATGGCCCCAAATAGTTATGTAAGGTATCATCAAAATTGGTAAAGTACTAGGTATGTTACCTGCAAATCTGTAGAAAAGTTAAAATATAAAAAAATTTAAAAACAATAGTCTTAAATAGTAACACTGATCTTGATGACCTTGAAATTTGACTTACAATGTATAACCTCAACAAATTTGTGCAAGGAAAAATTATATGAACAAGCAGCATTTATTATCAAAAGCCAGGAATTGTCTGCCATTTTGTTTTCGCACAAACATAAATACTGCCATTGAATTTGTATTACCAGACTAGAAATACATACCAATTCCATGCAATTGGACAATATATAAATTTTGACTAATCAGAAGTTTCTATTTGGCAGCCATCGTAAATAGCAACTCCAGATTTTTTCATTTATAATCATTATGAGTGTTGTTTTGTTATAATTCCTCCTACCAATTTTCATTAAAATCCGAAAATAGAAAAGTTATTACAGGAAGTGTTCAACCAATCTGAGACCGTTACAGCGCCATCTTGGATGCTGAAACCAAAACGAAAGGGTAGGTCAACAACTAGACAGCATACAATTTTTTATGATAATCACATTGGCAATTATTTAAATAAGCTAGTTATATTGAAGTGGGATGGAACAGACATGAGTAACACTACATGTATATGCACCCCCACATCATGGCAGGTGCATACAAATTGTCAAAGCCTGAAACAGAATGGTTCAGGACAATTAGATCTTTGAGCAAAATTTATATATACAAGCGGGAGCATTATACGTTGGTCGCTAAACAAGAGATCCCAGAGGGATCTTGGCGCCCACCATTGTATGATCTATATTAGTCAAATGAATGACTGATCTTTTCTCTGCTTTTCTCTTCTTTCAATCTACAAATGTACTTTAAAATGGGAAAATTATTAAAACTATTGAGTGCAACTTAAATTATATAATAAACTTCAAATGTCAAAATCAAAGACGTTGACCTGCGGGCTATCTTGTTTCATGTTTTTTTTTTCATGTGAAATTTGAGAAAGATCCCTTCAGTACTTTCTGAGAACTAGCGGTAACAAACTTCAAGTGTCAAAATCCAAGATGTCGGCCTATCGGCCATCTTGTTTTCCGATCAGTCCCAAAATGCAATATGCAGATCTAGGGACCAAGGGGAACCTTCATGTGAAATTTGAGAGATCCCTTCAGTACTTTCTGAGAACTAGCAGTAACAATTTTCAAGTGTCAAAATCCAAAATGGCGGCCTATCGGCCACCTTGTTTTCGAATCAGACCCACAATGCAATATACGCATCTACAGACTAAGGGGAACCTTCATGTGAAATTTGAGAAAGATCCCTTCAGTACTTTCTGCGAGTAACAAACTTCAAGTGTCAAAATACAAGATGGCGGCCTGGTGGCCATCTTGTTTTCCCATCCGTTCCAAAATGCAATATGTACATCTAGGGACCAAAGGGAACTTCATACGAAATTTGAGAAAGATCCCTTCAGTACTTTCTGAGATCTAGCGGTAACAAACTTTCAAGTGTCAAAATCCAAGATGACGGCCATCTTGTTTTCCGATCAGTCCCAAAATGCAATATGCACATCTATGGACCAAGGGGAACCTTCATGTGAAATTTGAGAAAGATCCCTTCAGTACTTTCTGAGAACTAGCGGTGACAAACTTCAAGTGTCAAAATCCAAGATGGCGGTCTGGCGGCCATCTTGTTTTCCGATCATTCCCAAAATACAATATGCACATCTAGGGACCAAGGGGAACCGTCATGTGAAATTTGAGAAAGATCCCTTCAGTACTTTCTGAGATCTAGCGGTAACAAGAATTGTTTACGGACGGAGGAACGGACGGACGGATGGACGACGGACCACGGACGCAAGGCGATTTGAATAGCCCACCATCTAATGATGGTTGGCTAAAAATCACAACAGTTGAAAAACGAGCCAAAAACATAATTGCTTGTAATTGTGTTGTGCAAAATCTATACAATACCCATATTTTCCAATAAAAGAGTCATAACTTAATAATCTCAAAATTCTGTAACACTAATATATGTAGCGAGTTTCATAAAATTAAATATCTGTTGATATATTATATATTGATAAGAAGGAAAAGTTAACATGCCGACATACATGTATAGACGGGACAGACAATGCGCTAGTGCAGGCATATTGAATGACAAAAAGACAGCAAATTTTACAAATAAACACTGAATCAAAATGTTGTCCAGGAAAACACAACTCCATGTTCTTTTTAATCTTCTAAATTTCAAACAGATCAGTTTTAAACAGAGTGATAACTCTTTATTTATTTTGGTCAAAGGTAAAACTGTAGGTGATTCAGTTCACATTGACATACTTTTTGTACATGACACATTAACTCACTTTCATACCAGTAAACCTTGACTGAAGTATAAAGTTTTAGCGATAAGAAATGAAGGAGACAGTCCCCACAAGTTTTTCTTTCGTGTAGGTCAAAGGATAAAATGTAAGTTACTGTACGTTTGAAAAATAGCACACCACCTCATCTACATTGTAGGTTAACCCATGATTTAAGTATAAGGTTTTAGGTGTAAGGTAGTGATGGAGATGGACCTAGGACAAAATGGAAGGGCGACACAAAGCGTACCATTCCTGTGTAAATCCCAAATCTTCAGATACCTTCACCTTTGCATGACCTTGAAAATCAATAGTAACCATCCTCTGCTCATGAGTACTATATATGTGTAGCAAGTTTGATGATGATATCCACAATAATTTGGTCTCTATTATATTCACAAGCTAAATTCCCACATGTACCCCATGACCTTGACTTTTGACCTCTAACATTAAAAATCCATACGAACCATCCACTGTTCATAACTTACATGTCGTGTACCAAGTTTGATGCATATGCGCCAAATGGTTTGGTCTCTATCCTGTTCATAAAGCTTAAGTGATGGATGCGGACAGACTCACAGAATCATGGCGGCGTTACTATAATATCACCTTCACAACATATTGGCTTACGCGTAGGATAATTATGAGCAGAAGGACACATGGAAGATCACAAAGCAACACTATAGTAATAGATATAACAAAAATGATAGTGACGAGGTAGAGAAAACAAAAACAAGAGGCCCATGGGTCTTAATGGTCACATGAGTTGGAAAATAAACTATACCCCCTCCCCTCATGGAACCTTAATGGTACAATTCCTGTAAAAGACCTTAAGACTCTTCTACCATTATCTCAAGAGGGAGAGAAGATTTATACAATTTTTGTCAATTTGACTCTTTTTGGCCTCTCCCCTAAGACCCTGGGGTCAGTCAGTACCAATATGTGCAGACTATTCAACAGCAATATCATACTGATAATTCTAATCATGTTTGTATGATTTCCTATGTCATTTGATAGAAAATGACTCAAAAATGTATTTTCCCTATATAAATTATGGTAACTTTTACCCCTTCCCCAAGGGGAAACCCGTTATCTCAGGGTCATAAACTCATAAGTTTTGTAAAGGACCTTAAAAACCTTCCAACTATGATGAGGTGTTTGATTCCATCATATATGACAGTACAGAAGATTTTTGAATTTTTATTTAATTGAGCCTTTTTGACCCTACCCCTCTGAGGCCCCTGGGGGCCAGTCAGTGGCAATATGCATTGTACTAGTCAACAGCCATTTCATATTCATAATTCTAACCAAGTATGTATCATTTCCTATAGCAATTGAACAAAAAATGCTCAAAAATGTGTTTTCTATATATAAACTATAGTAAATTTTACCCCCTCCCCAAGGAGAAACCCGAGACCCCAGGGTCATGAAAATCACACTTTCGGTAAAGAAACTAAATACCCTTCCATCTTTGAAGAGTATTTAATTCCATCATATCTGAGATTTGAGAGGAAATTTTAGTTTTATTCAATTTTACCCTTTTTGGTTCCGCCCAACGGGGCAATTCAATATGTCCATACCAGTCAACGGCTATTTCATATTGATAATTCTAACCTATTTCGCATTATTTCTTATGGCAGTTGAACAAATAATGCTCAAAAATATGTTTTCGCTATATAAACTATAGTAAATGTTATCCCCTCCCCAGGAAAAAACCCGACACCCCAGGGTCATATATATAATTCACAATTTTAATTGACCTTTAGCCATAGAAGCTTCATGCCAAATTTCATTCAATTTGGTTCAGTGGTATTGTATCTGTAATGATATAAAAGGAGTTTCATTTGGACAAGTGTCCCCCTGCAAAGATAACAATTTAAAATAAATGTTAATATAAAGGCTTCCAGTTGTACTGTACAAAATCTTAGAGGAACTGAAGAAAACAATATATTAAAATTTAAAAAAAAAATCTTGAATTTTTTACGCAATGTCCATATTTGGCAATATAAAAGGGGCATAACTCTATTAAAACTATAATCGCAAAATTCTGTAACACAAAAGTGATTAGAGCCATTATGGTATAGAATATTTGTAGGAATTTCAAGATTCATAAAAATCCATTGAATGATAAATAAAATTCAGAGAGGAGCAACAAGGAAATGTTAAATAATGGAAAGTTAATTATGTCTAATCCTTTCGATCTAACAGACGGGCTTAAGCGCGCATTTTTTATCTTGACTGGCTCTTGCAGATTTGCCATGCGTTGAACATGCTTTTCAGGTGAAAAGACGACGACGTTTTTGTGCTCATCTTTCGATGTCTGGATACTTGCATTAAAGTATTTCGACTTTCCATCCTTCGAAATCTTTACAGGCGATATTGCTGATAGATAACCGATTACTTCGTTCACGTTGTCATTTTGTGATGCCATCGTCCCTATCTTCATCAGCGCGTTTAGCTATCCCGTCATGCCTATAATTCAAATTCTTATACACGATTTTATTGACCAATCAAAATAGAACTATTCTCATATATCAGAGTTACTTCCCTTCGTTCACTCACTGGGCATTAAGAAATTTATTATGTTGCTCTAATAATATAAGGCGACCCTTGGCAAAGACTTCCGACGCAGCTTCAAAAGTTAGAAAAATATTATGCATTGGTAGAGGGATGTTGTGAATTAATAAAAAATTAATGTTATTTTATTGTTTAATAAACAAACTATATTTTAATAGGCCTAGTTGCTTTAAATTAATCTAATGTCTTTATCTAGCCTATGATTTAGGAAATTATATATTATTATTTTTATTATTATTAGGAGCTGTCCAGAGAATCCGTAATGAGATCACGGAGAACGTTATCAAAAATGACACTTAACATTAGATAAAAGTTTTTGTAAATAACACACCGGGTGAGATCATTGCATTGATAATGCTTATGCTGTTTAAAATGAATATCTAGGAGACCAACACCACATGCACATGATATGGTATGCCTATAAAATATAATGAAACATACATAGTTTCTATTAATTGTGCTAAACCTCCGACAAAAAGTATTTTCTCCCTATTATAACACGAATATTAGACTAATTTGTATTTTTCTTCAGCAAAAAAACTAGCACACTTTAAAATAGAAGATCTATCACCCTCGGAAATGTTCTTTTTTCTTATTTATCGTCAAAGTCATAATGAATTTCAATCAAAAACGAAATAAAAGTTCAACAGTTCATGATGATCATGATTTCTTGGTATTATTACGGCGATTTTTGACGCTATATAATAATTATATTATTTGTAGCCTCAATTTAGGTATATATACTGAAGTATATACACAAAAATGCATGTATATATAGTAGGGATTAAATGTCATTTATTGTCAAAATAAAACATTATATTAAACCAACAAAAAAGTCTATTCCGTGTGTTCCGGGATCCGGTCGAACCCTGTTATTAGTGCGACCCAAACAAAGCGTTTTCGTGACCGATGCGAGCGTTCGTCATTTCCGGAAGACATCCAGGTAAGAAAACCACGATGGAAAATTTGCTGAGGAAAAACATAACTTGTTGATGATAATACATTGGTCAGGTCCGAAAGTACGACAAACTTGTACCGATAAACAACAAGAGGCCCATGGGGCCTGTATCGCTCACCTGGTTGGATTAGACCAAATGTCAAAATATTGTTCATATTCAATTTGTTTTATTTGTAAATCTCAAACAATGCTATATATGGTTATAGTGTGGGAATCCGAACTGCTTTAAAGATTAATGAAGTCCAGACTCTCTAAGGTCTGAAAGACCTCAAGAATTGTTTTTAGAACATGCATTCATCACTTTATGACTAGTAGCGATTTAAAGGAATTACCTCCATTTCCCCTACTGGGCCCCGCCCCTTTGGCCCCTTTGGGGTCAGTCACCATTTATGTAAAATCTGCTCCCCTTCCCCCAAGGATGTTTCTGATCAAATTGGGTTCAAATCCATTCATAACTTAATAACTAGTAGCGATTTAAAGGAATTACCTCTATTTCCCCTATTGGGCCCCGCCCCTTTGGCCCCTCCGGGGTCAGAGCTACCATTTATGCAAAATCTGTCCCCCTTCCCCCAAGGATGTTTCTAAGCAAATTGGGTTCAAATCCATTCATAACTTTATGACTAGTAGTGATTTAAAGGAATTACCTCTATTTCCCCTATTGGGCCCCGTCCCTTTGGCCCCTTTGGGGTCAGAGCCACCATTTATGCAAAATATGTTCCCCTTCCCCCAAGGATGTTTCTGACTAAATTGGGTTCAAATCCATTCATAACTTTATGACAAGTAGCGATTTAAAGGAATTACCTCTATTTCCCCTATTGGGCCCCGCCCCTTTGGCCCCTTTGGGGTCAGAGTCACCATTTATGCAAAATCTGTTCCCCTTCCCCCAAGGATGTTTCTGACTAAATTGGGTTCAAATCCATTCATAACTTTATGACTAGTAGCGATTTAAAGGAATTACCTCTATTTCCCCTATTGGGCCCCGCCCCTTTGGCCCCTCAGGGGTCAGAGTCACCATTTATGCAAAATCTGTTCCCCTTCCCCCAAGGATGTTTCTGAGCAAATTGGGTTCAAATCCATTCATAACTTTATGACTAGTAGTGATTTAAAGGAATTACCTCTATTTCCCCTATTGGGCCCCATCCCTTTGGCCCCTTTGGGGTCAGAGCCACCATTTATGCAAAATATGTTCCCCTTCCCCCAAGGATGTTTCTGACTAAATTGGGTTCAAATCCATTCATAACTTTATGACAAGTAGCGATTTAAAGGAATTACCTCTATTTCCCCTATTGGGCCCCGCCCCTTTGGCCCCTTTGGGGTCAGAGTCACCATTTATGCAAAATCTGTTCCCCTACCCCCAAGGATGTTTCTGACTAAATTGGGTTCAAATCCATTCATAACTTTATGACTAGTAGCGATTTAAAGGAATTACCTCTATTTCCCCTATAGGGCCCCGCCCCTTTGGCCCCTCAGGGGTCAGAGTCACCATTTATGCAAAATCTGTTCCCCTTCCCCCAAGGATGTTTCTGGCCAAATTTGGTCAAAATCCAATTAGAACTTTTTGACTAGTAGCGATTTGAAGCAAATGTTGACGGACGGACGGACGGACGGACGGACGACGGACGACGGACGACGGACGCTGCGCCATGACATAAGCTCACCGGACCTTCGGTCCAGGTGAGCTAAAAATGCATCGTGTATTATGCACTATGCGTGTCCTACGTGATTTGGAGCTTCTCAAATGATGTTTGTGTTTCTGCGTATAAATGATTCGATTGTTTTTGAAAATGGCGTCTCGACCACGCGTGTCCAGAACGATTTGATATGTGAAGACAGTGAAGTATTTTAGTGTATTAATTAGGATTGTGCATTCTTATGCGACATTGCCGGTAAACTGGGGTTTTTCGTAAGACATGTAAATAACATGAAACTTCATGCATTTCTCACACGGACACGTTACAATAGAGGAAACCGGTCAACTCTAGTAAGTTAAGTTCACGTTGGATTTGGATGAAAACACGAAATATGCATTATATAAAATAAACTAATAAAAAAGGTTGTGGAAGTTTGTGGTTTGTTTTCATATAGATATCAAGATATATACTTGTAGGCCTATAAATTAAATAATAAAGCTGATTTAAGCTTTAATTTTTGCAAGTACAGTATTCAATTTAAGATGTCAGATTATGGGCAGCTGTATTTATACGTGCACATCATGTCGCATCAAAATGTATGTACTGTATAGTGTATACATGTAGATGTAGTTGCTTTTATTCGTGGGGGGATCTCTATGGATATGTATCTGTATGAATATGTCAGATTCCAATTTGGGCTATAATATGACGGTGAGAGACGATTAATCGCGGTACCTTGCCAGGGTGAGTTTGAACGACTCAACTTTTGTGCTTGAGACTGTGGATTTAATTTTGCTATATAGACGGTCTATGTAATGTCCGCGAAATCGAATACCTGCAAATATATATCTTATATCAAGATAACTTAATTAGCCTGTACACAATATAATGTACAATTGATATACATATACCCAATATACATCTGACCATAAGCGACCTGTCAGTTCTACATGTATACATGCATTGAAAAGAGCAGCTATACAGAAATAAACAACAAAATTTACCACATGCTTCGCTAGAGCTATTTTTACTATAGATTGACAGAGTTATAGTTAAATCGCTCTGTCTTTGGTATTTCTTGACTGATTTTAATGAAACTTGTTCAAGGTGCATGTTCACTTCACAAATTAAAATTACATTCTGAGGTCAAAAAGTAAGGTCAAAGGTCAAAAAGCAAGGTCAAATGTCAATGTCATTATGTTCAAGGTTGAATTTCATACTCTTTCACCTTTTATTATAACATATGAAGCATATTTCATCAGAATTAAACAAGGTGTCACCTGGTCATGACCAAGTCGAGGTCAAGGTCAAATTTTGTACCTTTTCATCACTGATAAACATTTTGGTATGACATAATGAAGCAAAATTTGTCGGAATTAAATAAGGAGTCAACTGACCAAAGTTCAAGGTCACCAGTTCGAAGGTCAATGTTAAATCTTGTAGCATTTCACTGACAAACATTACAATTTACTATATGATATATTGAAGCTACAAATATGTATGTGATTTGGAATTAAACAAGAATTTAATTGACCTGAAGTTAAGGTCCGAGATCAAGGTCACTGGGTCAAAACTTAAGGTCATGTGATCAGCTGTCAAGGTTAAATTATGTAGCTTTTCAACATTTTTTTGTAACATTTTGAAGCAAAGTTAGTCAAAATTCAACAACAAATTTAAATAAATTGACCACAGATCAAGGTCACCGGGTTTGACCATTGGGTTTTAAATAAAGCTCAAGGATTGATGCAGATGATAGAGGGCCGGGAGATACATGTATACAGATGACAAGGCCCTAGTTGCTGTCTTCAGTTTCCTAGCTTTATAGTGTTTCTTGAGAAGATTGATAGATTTTGATTCTTTTGAATTAAAACTTTCTCGATCCACAGTTTAAAAAGACATTATAATATAATGAACCATTAAAGCTACACTTAAATCATTATTCAAAGGCCTGAGTAAATAACTTAATACATGTACATTTGTAAAATAATGATTGCATTAAAGTAATGAGAGGAAGGTCTATTTGTCCAGTAGTGTCAGACCAGATATATACAATCGAAGGGTTTTACTTTGCATAAATTAACATTTTGAGGCTGGCGTAAAACAGCTGTTGCTCATAATATTAAGTGATAGTTAATTGACAATGACTTCTGTTTTTGCAGGTTACTGTTTGTGGGAAATTCCTACGGTATTCAGAAGCAGAAAAGACTATTCTTACCAGGTATGGGCCAACCGCGGTGAGAAGAGGGATTATAGCATGCAAAACCGCAAACATGCGAATAACCTGTTGGAAAAATACCAGTCCCTTCACTGAAGGACAAACCTACAACATTGCAAATGTAGCAGTTAAGTAATATGGTGGGAATTTGTATCTATACACAAACTCAAGCACACTTTTTTGTTTGTTTATGTTTTACGGCCCATCGACAACTAGGGTCATTTAGGGCCAAACAATATTCTAACATGTTTTATTTTCAAAGTTAAAATCAGATAAAATTTGTCATTTTTAAAAGCATCCGTATTGTATATTTAGATCATTGATAAAAAAGGTGGTTAAAAATGGTAAAAATGGTAAAATATATATATGTACGAATAGATTATGTGGAATAATATGTACGAATAGATTATGTGAACTTTGTTATAAATAGAACGTCAAAGACAGTAACGTAAAGACATCAAAGTCTATAAAATAGATCGATTTCTTTCAAGTAGCTAAATATTGTTTTCGAATCCACGGAACTGAAAAGGGTTTTCATATCCGGGACTCGAAAGTATTTATCACGAATGTGCTTGAAATCGGAACATTCTATTAAAAAATGCTCCACTGTGAATTGAGCATCACATGCATAACACACCGGTGGATCCTCTCGTTTCAGAAGGAACGAATGAGTAGGATATGTGTGCCCGGTACGGAGCCGAGAGAGGACTATTTCCTCTCTACGATCCTTCCGACTTGGTTTTGATGTTTTAAGTTTTGGTTGTACTTTAAAAAGTTTGTTGCTCGTCTCGAGAGACCAGCGTTGCTGCCATTTACTCTGAATGGCAGAACTAATTATAGGTTTGAAATCTGTATATGGTATTTTAATATTTGTTTGTTGCAGATTTAGAGCAAGTTTTGCTTGGCGGTCAACAAGTTCGTTGCATTTAATTCCGACATGGCTCGGAATCCAAAATAGTGTTATTTTGCATTTTTTTAAGATACGAGATATTCGTAAAACAAGGTTTTGTATGGGTATATTCTTTGGATCTCGTGATTGTAAATTCTGAAGGACAGATAGAGAGTCGGAACAAATGATTGCCTTCCTAATGCTCAAGCACACGTATTGTTTCCACAACAGAAATGCTTCATGTTGATGAGGATATTGAACATATCCTAGACAAAACCACAAAGACTGTTCAACTGTCGTCTTATGAGTTACACAGTGAAAGTCTCTGTGTGAACTGTAATGCACAGATCAAAGTGAAATGCTCAACTGACCTAACAGTACGCTGTGAGAAATGTCGGAGGAAAATGTCAGTTCGTCAGGTCAAGCGTTTCACAAAAGGTATAATGGCATTTTTTAATGAGGACGAGACCAAAACCGAAGATTTCCTCTTGACAGCTCAGTTACTGGAAGATTTTGCTGCTAAAAACAACATGAAAGAATTGCTTGGAAATCCTGATCGACTTGAAGATGTGTTTCTTGAAATGGGAACATTTTCAATTACATTTTTGGGTGGATCACAGATACTGGAAGAACTTCAATATGTGAAATCTTGAAAAGCACATGTCAAAATGTTTTTCTTTCTTTTTGTATCCTTCTTTTTTTAGCACATCTGTCTTAATCAAAATATGCAAATTGGATTCATTCAATTAAAATTCAATTCATACAATTGACATTACATGACAAAACAAAATTTGATCATTTACTTTACAGACTATACTGCAGATTATTCAATTTAATTTGTAGAGAAGGATTGGCTATTATCCTAAGATATGTTTTTTATGATTTTTGGTTTAGTAAATAACTGTATGTTTTAGTTTAATTGGGATAGAATGAAGGATTAAAATTATCCTAAAATGTGTGTTTCAGTGTATGAATCCGAGTTTTCGGTTGCATTTTTTAGCAGTATGATCCTTAAATTGTGTTTTAGTTTGATTAACTGAAAAGTAGGATTTAAGATATATTATCCTAAAGCATGTTTAGTTTAACTGGAAGAGAAGGATTTGATATTCTGAAAAAATGTGCTTACCTGGTGGTTGAACTAGGAGAATGTACATGTTAATCAGTAATGGAACATGTGATCCAGTTTAACTTAGGGTCAGCCAGCTGGTGTATGTTAAAATATATGGGGAAAATCTTAAATTGTGTACACTGTTTCAGTTGATCATGAACTGCATGTAATCTGAATGATTTGATGTTATATAATATATTTACATACTAAAATGTGTTTCAGCTAGTTCATGTGATTGACATACAGTACATGTATGTTTCAGTTTTGAAATGGGGTCTATTATATACAAAATGTATATAACTATCACAAACAATTGTGTTTTGAGTAAGCGAATGATTACGGATTATATATCATTTAAAATGTGTTTCAGTGAAAGAAAGCTTAACATTATTATTCAGGGGTGTAAAAATCCACTTGCCCGACGCCCGGGACAAGTAGTTTTTTAGTTCGGGCAAGTGAAAAATGTTGGTGTACTTGCCCTGGGCAAGTGAAAAAATATTGTCTCTATCTTAATTAACGTTCATGTGGGATTTCCAGAATCCCGTGTTATATGTGATTCAGAAGAATTATTGTAGTGGAATTGGATATATTGAATTATAAAAACGTAACAATTTGCTATTGAAACTACTTTATTTTCGTGTTTGAAATGAAAAAACCAAAGTCAAGGAAACTAGGTCGCCAGTTCAATGACATTTTTAGGACGTTTATACTGATAAAAATAATAGAAACTGCATCTGAATCATGCAATAGTGACGGAAAGAGTTTACTTACTGCAATCTATGTCTAAATGTTCTTATAAGACAGCAGCAAGAAGTTTTAACATGTGAAAACGATCTTTGTTTATGTCTATGCTGGAAGTACAATTTGGCAACTAATAATGAAGGCGGAATCCGGACCAAAAATTCCGTAATTAAAAAGAAAATCAAGAAAAACTGTAACATTTTAATACTTGTAGTTCACAATTAATTATAAAAATTCTTTTAATTTTAGATGAATATTTTGGAAGAAATAAAATACTGATAGTGATTGTATTTCTAAATTGTGATTGAAAAACTGTAAACACTGGTTAACACTCATAGTGCAAAAAGTGTAGAAAATTATTCAAAATATTCCTTTTTGTGTCGCATATTGGGGCCAGTAAAAATTAGGTTCGGGCAAGTGGATTTTTGGGCTCTACTTGCCCTGGCCAAGTGGTTTGAATTTTTTGTTTACACCCCTGATTATACATGTATAATTAGAAGACTTCCTAAATATAGGTCTCACAAAGAATTTATATCATAAAAAAATGTATTTTAGTTTAATTGCGAGAGGATTAAAATGTGTTTCATTTTAACGGCTCTATTTTAACTTTGAGCAGCGGATTAGGTATCCGTAACGATTAACATGATTTCACTTTAATTTTGAGGATAGGATTAGATACTAAATATTATCCTAAAAAGGTGTATTTGTGATCAATATGTTTTGACATTTTTACTCTGAGACTATACTAAAATAGATATTGAATTTGTTCAACTTCATACATTTTTTTATAAAAATTCAAGAAATGTTTGGGTTTTGGATTAGTTGAAATATTGAAGGTTATTAAAGATTGTTTGATGGAATTGTAGCAAGTGTTCATTGTTTTCATATGCTCGTCAAAATGTATTATTGATATCGATGTTGTCCATGTATCTGGCGTTTAGTGTCCGTTGTTAACGTTTATTTGTCTGGAAATCTACATTTTTCATTCAATCCTTTTCAAACTTTGTAGGCTTAAGCTTATCACTATGACTGAATTAAGTTAATTGTGTTTACTTTAATCACAGTTTCATTTAACTATATTTAAAAGAGTTACTGCCCCTTGTTTGTTTTACAATATTAATCTTGTCCAAAGATCCTCTCTTAAACTAGAAAGCCGAAAAGTCAATGAAATACAACCAACTCTAAAAGAGTTACCTCCCCTTCACTGACAGTTTTTTGTTGTGTTGTGTCGTGGCGTCCGGCCAGTGTAAACTTTTCCATTTTAACAACTTCTCAATAACCGAAAGGACTTCAGTACTTATATTGGCCCTGTACGTAGCATACTGGGATGAAGGGTTACCAATTTTGTTCAAATGAATAACCTTGACCCACTTTCAAGGTCACAGAGGTCAAATATGTTCTGAAAAACATCTTCAATAAATCAAAGGCACAGGGTACTCATATTTGACCAGTAACATCTGGGATAAAGGGCTATCAAGCAAGTTTGTTTTTAATAAATGAATGATCAGGATCTTGACAAACTTTCAAGGTCAGACAGGGGTCAAATTTCTTAAAATCGTCCGCCAACTATGTACTAAAGGTCGCAAGTGTCATACGTTAAACACCAGACACTGATATTTTTCCTGTATCTGTATTATAGTTCACTTTTAAGATTAAAAGTGTGGCATAATATCAGATAACTGATTTAGGCCCATTGGGTCTCTTGTTCTTCTAAATCCCAAGAATGTTGAAGACGCATTTACTTTGTCCAGGATATTTTTGTTTATGAAAAAGTTTAACAAAAAAGATGGCCGCCATGACGTCATGTATTAAAAAGCTTAAAATGCCCATAATTAAAAAAGTATTCATTTTACAGGGGTCGGGTAATTATGTTATTTGTAGTTAATGCCTGGCTCTAGCTTTTACTCACGAAATATTTTAGGGTCAGAGTTCAAATAAAAGCGTTCGCTATGGGGTCAATTAAGTCTATTTTTAGAAAATCTTCATTTTTCAATCTTTTTCCAAAAAAAAATTCTTAATATGATGTAGAATGTCATTCTGATGAATTTGACGTTTTCAGTTTTTCTGTGACACATACGGTTTCTGTTGTAGGCCATTTTGAATTTCCCCCTATATATTTCAATATAGAAAAGTGTGTTACATTTCAAACTTCTTCTCAAGTTCCACCAGTGGCATTCAGCTCAATCTTAGCTGAAATAATCCTTGGATTGTCCTGGCCAAGTTATGTTATTTTTTAAGTTAGTTTGAAATCCAAGATGGCCGCCATGACCTCATGTATTAAAAAGCTTAAAATGCCCATAATTCAAAAAGTATTCATTTTACAGGGGTCATGTAATTATGTTATTTGTAGTTAATGCCTGGCTCTAGCTTTTACTCACCAAAAGTTTTAGGGTCAGAGGTCAAATAAAAGCGTTCGCTATGGGGTCAAATAAGTCTATTTTTAGAAAATCTTCATTTTGTAATCTTTTTCCAAAAAAAGAAATTTAAGTATGATGCAAAATGTTATTCTGATGATTTTCATGTTTTTAGTGTTTCGGTAACGTTTGCCATTAACGCGGTACGCCATTTTGAATTAATTTGGCATCTGATATATAACGGCATCTGATATATAACATTAGTTGGACGAAGGGAGATAACTTGAACAAGGCTGTACGAGTTATCTCCCTTCGTCCACTCCTTTGTTGAAATGTTATATCTCAGATACCAGATTAATCAAAACTAGAATGTGGATGGCCTATCAAGTGTTCTAAAATAGTTGTTTTTACGTTTGGAAATACCAAGCCTTTAGGTCATTTATGATAAGTAGGTGAAAAGCCCGTCAAATTGTTAGCCAACAATTTCTAGTATATTATAGATGCGATACTTGGAGTGACATCTTTATGTATACTCAATATTATAAAGAGTTATGTCCCTTTCACTGTTTATTTTATTTGTCAGGATAATTAATCTGCCTTGGTTCTAACTTTATATATGTTCTTGTATAAAACTTTGATCATGTTTATGAAGATGTTTGGGAATGGAGAATAAAAATGATGATGGAAGAGAGAACACGTGTTTCGTCGTCCCTTGCCGTAACCGGTAACATTGTGGAGCATTCCAGCCTCACAACAACACCTCTCACATGCCTAGCGATCACAACACCCAGGTACCCCAATGAAAGTGATGTACAGCCATACATTTATCGCGTTTGAACTGATATTATATTGATGCCGAGTCGGACCACATGTAGCATTACCATTTCAAGATGGCGAATTCGAACAAGCACCTGTCTGAATGTGACATTGTCGATTGATATTGATAAAGACGTAAAATCAGAACTGATGAATCATTTTGGACTTCATACTATACGCTTACCCCATTGACAGTTTGTACATGTTGGGAATATGCTGTTTCAGTAATTGTTGTATATTTTGAACTGTGTTGATGTTGCCTAAAAATATGGCGGACAATACTGACGCACGTGTTACCGGCCCTTCGGATGATTTCTCAGATCAGTACGTATACGACCACAGTGAAATCTTATCAGATAGCTTATTAAAAGATCATGAGTTACAAATGCCTTTTGAATCTGAAACTACACAGTTAAAGAATACGCCAACATGTACACGTACACGTGACTCTATTCCGGCAGCCGTTTCCCGCAACATTTCTGACCCAACGAAAATTCTGAGTTGATCCCAATTTTCGGGCTTTTCTTCCGAGGATCTCCAGCAATTTCTGAACGAATTTAATTCATTTTGTGAACTACAAGATATGCAAGACAAGAAAGTGGTTGCATTTCACCTTCTCCTTCATGGGCCAGCTAAGACATGGTTGTAATCTTTGCCACCTGCACATAAAGATAGCTGGGAAAATTTGTCGTTCCATTTCCAAAGAAAATTCGTCCGACTAAGTGCACAAAGCCCTTAGCTGTTGCTGGAGGCGGAATTATTTTTCCAAAATTACTCTCCATCCTTATCAACCATTAGATGACCTTTATTCTCGTCTCGTGCATAGGGGTAAAGTCCTACAGAAGAGAGATGAGGAGCTTATCAAATTCATTGATGGTTTACCATTACAACTTCGTTTTTTGTTCGCGCCGGAAATCCTACACCAAGTACAGTACCCTCCCCATCACCACATTCTGTATCCACACTGGAACAGAAAATATCAACATTGACTGATATTGTTGGTAAATTGGCAGTTGCTATATCAGAACGTCTCGATACACGTTCTGTTTGTGGAGGCCAGGATCACCAGAGCCCTACGTGTAACTGGAACCGACATGTCCGGACACTATATGCCAGTTGTGTAGCCAGAAGGGACATGTCGCAGCTTCTTGCAAGACTCATCATCAACAGCCGGAAAACTTGAATCTCCCCCAAAGGCCCCTTGTCCCCCATGGCCAACACCAACACCCACCTATGGGGTGGAGACACTAGCTTCGGGTGTTACTGCAGTCAACAACAATCATTGCTTACCTAAAGTGCCAGAGACTACACAGGAATGTAATGTTCAACATACTCCAGATTCTCAAACAGCAATGTCCAATGACTGACTTTATGTATCTACTGTGAAATTCTATAACCATGAGGTCGCTGCACTGGTAGACACTGGTAGCTCAATTAATGTCCTGGCTAAATCACTTTTTGATTCCTTGCCATTGTCATGTAAAACTCCCCTTGCTGACCATGATCTATTCACAAAAAATTAATTGGCTAATTGTCAATATATAGACATACTGGGTACATCATGTGTCACCATGCAAACACCTCATGGAGTTCACCAGATTGAAGTTGATGTGCTAGAAAATACTTCACACCCTTTGATAATTGGAACCACATATCTTAAGACCTATAAGATTTCACTTGACTTTGGTTCTTTCACATATTCAGGGGTAGAAAATGTTAAAGCTGTATGTACTAAGAGGGTAATGACAGCATGTTTGAGAAACTGTCACGTCAGTTGAAGATACAAACAGACAAATTAAAACAAGACCTTAACAAGATCACAGCCGAGAGCCCCTCTGTTGGCATCAAGTTGTTTGACCTGCTCTTTTTGCCGGAAACCTGCGGAATCTCCCGATTTATTTACTATGCAAGAG
Source organism: Pecten maximus (assembly GCF_902652985.1). Taxonomy (NCBI): domain Eukaryota; kingdom Metazoa; phylum Mollusca; class Bivalvia; order Pectinida; family Pectinidae; genus Pecten; species Pecten maximus. The sequence continues at coordinate 15,192,416 of NC_047031.1, read as the reverse complement.
GCGTCCAAAGAAGAGATTTTTGTTGGCAAAGATTTCAGGGAGTGTATTGAGTGTTGGATTATACATGATTAACGTCATAGCCCATCCCGTGAAATGTTTTTTTTTTTTTTTTTTTAAAGTTCTAGTATCGTGTTGTATGTTAGTAAGCAGTAACATATATTTACCAATACCAACTTTGAATTAAAGCATATCATCCCATCCCAGTCTGTATTATTATAGGTTAATATGAGGTCATGCTGATTTGGATGTTTTTATGTAAGGATCAAGATTCTACGGTTGACAAAGTACATCGTAAAATAGAAGATACATTATAATAGGTACATATGCATGTATTATCACTTTTTTGGAAATAATTTTGGCCAAAATATTGCTAATTTTAACTTACTACCTCTACAAAAATGGGTGGTTAGTGTAATTGAATATTTGTCAATTTCTAGAAAGTTACTGGTGCAAGTTGAATATCAGGTGACTAGTCCATCAGTCTTCTTATTGGTAGGCATCTGTATGTACATGCTCCAAATAACTTCCTCGTTGATTTTAACAAAAATGACTATATTTTACCAACAGGAAACACATTGCATTGGGATGGAAAAGAGGCGGAGATGATGGTGTCCCTCAGAATTGAAAAGGACATTAAATTTCAGATCTGTAAGACACATCAAGCTGTCTGGAAAGATATTGCAGGTGAAATGGAAAAAAAAGGATACACGGTGACAGGGCAACAATGTGGCAATAAGTGGAAAAGCATAAAACGTGACTACAAAAATGTTGTGGACCACTTTTCTAGGGGGTGGAAATGGAAAACCCCAAAAAAGTTTTATCATTACCTTAACATGCCATATGGTAATAAGCACAGTACTTTAACCGATTTGTACTGTAGATACCAGCAGCACAGAGGATGAAACACATACCAATATCCAAAGAGTACCACCAAATACTCCAGCTTCAGACACCGAATCAAATGAAACAACGAACCTAGAACTGGAGCTGCATCAATTGCTTGCAAGAGTTAAGCGGATGTTTGGTTTGGTTTTAGTTGTTAACATCCTTTCATCAGCTGAGGTCATTTAATGACGGCCTTCCGTGCGTGCGATATTTGTGTGTTGGAGGCGGTATGTTCTTGATAAACCTCCTTTTGATAGTCCAGAACTTTTGCCGATTTATAGTGCTTCCGCACTAGGGGCAGCAGGTACACTTCTTATGCCCTACTTGTAGGGCGAGATAAGTTAATAAGACTTGGTTTGGTTTGGTTTATTTTGTTTAACGTCCTATTAACAGCTAAGGTCATTTAAGGACGGCCTCCCGTGCGTGCGATATGCATGTTTGTGGTGAGTGCGTATGTGTGTTGGAGGCGGTATGTTCGTGTTAAGTCTCCTTGTGATAGGCCGGAACTTTTGCCGATTTATAGTGCTACCTCACTGAAGCATACTGCCGAAGACATCCAGCAGCACACCCCACCCGGTCACATTATACTGACAACGGGTGAACCAGTCGTCCCACTCCGTGTATGCTGAGCGCTAAGCAGGAGCAGCAACTACCATTTTTAAAGACTTTGGTATGTCTCGGCCAGGGGACAGAACCCAAAGCCTTCCTCACGGGGGCGAACGCTCAACTAAAGGCCAAAAGTGAGGCATTGTCAAGGGAGACGTTAGGAAGAAGAAAGTTAAGAAAGAGAAAAGATAAGATCCCAAATTTAGTCGCCTCTTACGATCATGCAATGGGGGCAACAGGTACAATTCTTACGCCCTACCTGCAGGGCAGAGTTAATAAGACTCCCGGTGCATGCTTATACTGACTATACCAAACCCGTTTTTACGTCGCCTGAAAAAGGCGACATATAGGTATTACTATATGTCGGCGTCGTCCGCACAATTGTTTCTGTGCGCTAATTTGAGTTTCAACCTAAAACATCATAAAGCGCTAGCTGGTTTATTTACGAAAACCACTTAAATTTACATAAAACTTGTTTGTTTTGATTTGCGGAGAATGAAAAATCTTCATATATGTAGATTGAATAGATTGCATTTAGTTATAGAGATGGGGATGCACTAGATTTAGAAGAAGAAAACGTGTTTATCCTAATGTTTTTGTTTGTTTATGTTTTACGGCCCATCGACAACTAGGGTCATTTAGGGCCAAACAATATACTATCGTTTTTCCTATTTTTAACGTTAAAATCAGATAAAATTTAAAAGCATTAAACTGTATATTTAGATCATTCTGATAAAAAAGTTGGTTAAAAATGGTAAAATATATATATGTACGAATAGATTATGTCAACTTTGTGATATAGATAGAACGTCAAGGAGAGTAACGTAAAAGACATCAAAGTCTATAAAATAGATCGATTTCTTTCAAGTAGCTAAATATTGTTTTCGAATCCACGGAACTGAAAAGGGTTCTCATATCCGGGACTCGAAAGTATTTATCGCGAATGTGCTTGAAATCGGAACATTCTATTAAAAAAAATGCTCCACTGTGAATTGAGCATCGCATGCGTAACACACCGGTGGATCCGATTTCCTCTCTACGATCCTTCCGACTTGGTGTTGATGTTTTAAGTTTCGGTTGTACTTTAAAAAGTTTGTTGCTCGTCTCGAGAGACCAGCGTTGCTGTCATTTACTGTGGATGGCAGAACTAATTATAGATTTGAAATCTGTATAGGGTATTTTGATATTTGTTTGTTGCAGTTTTAAAGCATGTTTTCCTTGGCAGTTTATCCTAATGTCACATACCTGTTAATATCATGTTTCTGTGTAGGAAATGCAACATGATATAAAGAGGAATGCATTGTATCATTCGTGAGGTGTCCCGACACTTTATCACTAGCCCTCCACCTCTGGGTTGCGAGTTCGAAACCTACGTGTGGCAGTTGCCAGGTACTGACCGTAGACCGGTGTTTTTTCTCCGGGTACTCCGGCTTTCCTCCACCACCAAAACCTGGCACGTCCTTAAATGACCCTGGCTGTTAATAGGACGTTAAACAAACACAAACAAACCAAATCATTCGTGAGTTCATTTACTGCATGGAAATCCGTCCGGCAAATCATACAAATTACACTTTGAATAGATACAATGAACATACATTTTTTTAAATTCATCTCCTAGCTTGCTGCACAGGCGACGCATTCACTTCCGTGGAATTCTTGTTATACATATCGATAATTGCGGTACTGGATTCGGTATGTTACTGTTACCTTACGCGAGACCAAGACCAAGTGAGCACAACTATCAAGCTCATAAGCTTGAATTCTTTGCACTGAAATGGGCGGGACTGATAAATTCTACGACTACCTGTATGGTAACACATTTTAAGTGGTCACAGATAACTATCATCTTACTCACGTGCTAAGTAAAGTATGTTGGGTGGCACAAGGTGGGTTGCTGCTCTAGCACTACATATTACCATTGACAGAGAGAGTTTTTACAACAGCACGGCAAGTCTAAAGACTCTGTTAGTATATACAACATTTTGAACTATCTGAAAGTTATTGGTCTTTATCACAAGATTTGACTAACCATAGCCACTTTTTGATTTTATACTTATCGTGAGTGTACCAATATATATCTACATTTTTACATGTCTCATTGATTGATGTCATTTTGTCTCTTGCTCTTTCTGCCCGTATTTTTAATCACTTGGTTTTGGCCCTATTTGGTTAAGTGTTGATGGGCCGTTAAGCATTTTAACTAACTAATTTTTGTTTATTGTTTAATGTCCTATCAACAGCTCAGATTAGTTAAGGATGGACTCCCATAAATTTGGCATGCTTGTGGTTTGGTTTGTTTTAATTTATTTAACGTCCTATTAACAGCTAATGTCATTTAAGGACGGCCTCCCGTACGTGCGACATGTATGCGTGTGGGGAGTGCGTATGTGTGTTTTAGGAGGCTGTGGTATGTTGGTGTTAAGTATCCTTGTGATAGGCCGGAACTTTTTGCCGATTTAAAGTGCTACCCCACTGAAGCATAATGCCGAAGATTTGGTTTGGTTTATTTTGTTTAACGTCCTATTAACAGCTAAGGTCATTTAAGGACGGCCTCCCGTGCGTGCGGTGAGTGCGTATGTGTGTTTTGGGAGGCTGCGGTATGTTCGTGTTAAGTCTCCTTATGATAGGCCGGAACTTTTGCCGATTTATAGTGCTACCTCACTGAAGCATACTGCCGAGGACACCCAGCAGCACATCCCATCCGGTCACATTATACTGACAACGGGCGAACCAGTCGTCCCACTCGAAATATGCTGAGCGCTTAGCAGGAGTAGCAACTACCATTTTTAGGGACTCTGGTATGTCTCGCCTAGGGGACAGAACCCAAAGCCTTCCTCACAGGGGCGAACGCTCAACTAAAGGCCAAAAGTGAGGCATTGTCAAGGGAGACATTACCAAGAAGAAAGTTGTTCAGAAAGACGAGAAAAGATAAGATCACAAATTAAGTCGCCTCTTACGATCATGCAATGGGGGCAGCAGGTAATCTTACTTTGTCGCCCAAAAAGATCTTGATAAGCCTGGACGAGCAAAAAGATGTGCAGACCTCTTCGCCAACCTTGAGATACTCATGTACTTTCACTTTCCACGCTTCATCCTTCTCTTCCTGATGGAGTTCAACACAATGTTTCAGGCTGACGAGACTTGCTTGCCTTACATAGGACAAAAAAATCCGACTCCTTCTGAGGAAACTTTGTCCAGGCCAAAATAATTAAAGAGACGAAGGATATCACACAGACTCCTTTCAAGGACCCTGATGTACATCTAGATGATTCTTTCCTAACCATAGGCATCGCCACAAGAGCATACCTTAGCACGAGGATGATGGTGAACCATCAGCAGCACGAGGATGATGGTGAACCATCAGCAGCATCAAGATTTCACCACACTGTTAGAAGATTTTACATGGTTGCTGTTGACAAGATGGTGAGGAAGTTTCCCTTCCATGACCCCGTTGTGAATTCCTGATTCCTACAAAGAGTGACAACTTCAACCCATCAGTTGTTTCCGAGATGAGTCAGCGATGACAAAGCTTTATCTCCCCTGACCAGTTGGATACCCCTGATGAGGAATTCAGGGAATTCAAACTCTGCAGTGATGAAGGAAAATGGGAAGTTGGGAAGACACGCCTCGACAGAATCTGGGGAGGTGTAGGAAACCTGAAAACAGCTGTTACCCATAGTGACATTTTTTTTCATTGTTGAGGAAAAACCAAACAGATCATCACTCACTATTGGACCAGTCAACACTGTGCCCTCCTTAATTGTCGTCTGAACTGTGATGTTACTTGTTACACATACAAGCCATCCCCTGTAGTGCTTAAATCTGCAAAGTCAGCTTGTGATTCATACAACCAGGAACTTTCCTTAAGAGACCTCTCATCACCCTCAGTGACTATATATTAAACACATTTAGTTGGTGTACGTGTCTAAACATATAAACTTTTCTCAAGATGTTTCATTGAAATGTTGGTCCAAAAATTTCTGGAGTCTAAGATTCATTTTTAAGCTAGTGTTTGTTAAATATGATTGCGACTGTTTAACAGTAATTATGGCAACAGTTTTATGATTTTAACACTGTATAATAGTGTTTATGGCAATAGTTTTATGTGATTTTACCACTGTGTCAGTGTTAATTGGCAATAGTTTTGGTCTGTGATAAGCTGCATAGTGTAAAGAAGCAATATTATGCTTGTCACATGTATATGACCGGAAATATATATACGAAGTTTTTTTGGAATGTATATATACTTCCTGCAAACTGATTTTTTCTACACCATTTCTCAAGAAATTGTGTATAAGTGTTTGCAATAACTACAGCACTTGGTTTGGTTTTATTTGTTTAACGTCCTATTAACAGCTAAGATCATTTAAGGACGGCCTCCCGTGCGTGTGGTGAGTGCGTATGTGTGTTTTGGAGGCTGTGGTATGAAATGGTTATATCATAGGCTCGAGCGGATAAGTCAGTTGTCACACGAGAGGGGCGGGTTCGATCCGAGTACGCGAAGCGTTCGAGAGTTGAGCCCCGCCCCTCGAGTGTGAGTTATACCATGGTGGTTATACCATGGCTAGATCAAAGAAAAAGTGAAACGTCTATGCGACAAGTTGGTGTTAAGTCTCCATGTGATAGGCCGGAACTTTTGCCGATTTATAGTGCTACCTCACTGAAGCATACTGCCGAAGACACTCAGCAGCACACCCCTCCCGGTCACATTATACTGACAACGGGCGAACCAGTCGTCCCACTCCAAATATGCTGAGCTTTAAGCAGGAGTAGCAACTACCATTTTTAAAGACTCTGGTATGTTTCGGCCAGGGGAAATAACCCAAAGCCTTCCTCACAGGGACGAACGCTAAACTAAAGGCCAAAAGTGAGGCATTGTCAAGGGAGACATTAGGAAGAAGAAAGTAAAGAAAGAGAAAAGATCAGATCCCAAATTTAGTCGCCTCTTACGATCATGCAAACACTAAACTAGTGTTAAAATCATCCTCTCGTACAGAAGTTAAACCAGCTAACGAAGTACAAAATCATCTAATTACAACAGAAACAGTAGAACTACTTGCTATTGAATTAAAAACAGAACTTCACTGCATATCGCTAACCTGCCTCTCCGTCATCGTAAAGATATAACAGCGGAATGTGCGAAATGCAACAAAAAATGAGAATTGGTAGTCTTCAATCGACAATGAAGGGAACCATGTCGTTCAACTACAAAGAAACCCGCTCTACAAACGACTTAAAAACAATTTTCCATAATGCCGTGAAACAATTCACAGATTCAAACAAATTGGAAAATATGATGACCAACCCAGACCGGTTTGATTCGGTTCGGTTTATTTTGTTTAACGTCCTATTAACAGCTAAGGTCATTTAAGGACGGCCTCCCGTGCGTGCGACATGTATGCGTTCGTGCGTATGTGTGTGTGTTTTGGGAGACATCTTCATAAATATTCAAGAGTTCCAAATCAAATACGAAAAATGATCATCTTTCATCAAGGAAACACAGCCATATATTTCGGGCAACATCAATGCCGGATTTGAAGACATGAAACCGGGACAATCAAGTTCTGTTCAGAATTTAACAAATGCAGTCTGCCAATTGCAAGAACTACAGCCTACAGATGGATAGATACATGTATATATGTTAACTGCATGCTGTGAACAGAATTCAAAGATTCCTAGGCCGGGTTATAAAAAAATTGTCCAGTCTGGCAATATCATTTTCCTACAAATTTCACTACATTACATAAATGTTTTGTTTCCATTTTAAGCACTTTTCTATTGGGCAAATTTATTTCCAACATGTCTGCATCTCATAATATCTGTTCCTTTTTGATGGTTGGCTATTCAAATCGCCTTTCGTCGTTCTCAGAAAGTACTGAAGGGAAGTTTCACACGAAGTTTCCCCTTGGTCCAATGGTACTTTTGGATAGATAAGGCATCAACATCGGGGTTAGGCGGTCTGTAGGTTATTTTGACGATAGAGAAGGTATCAACGTCGCGGTAAGACGGTCTGTCCCTAGTTGTGCATATTGTACTTTAGCTGGTCAAAAAACAAGATGGCGACAGGCAGTCATCTTGAATTTTGACAATATATGTTTATTATTGATGTAATTAGACTTACATTTAATAATTTGACATAATTTGGCAATATTAAAGTAGATTAAATAAGAGAAACGCAGCAAAAAGATAAGTCTTTCATTGTTTAACGTCCTATTAACAGCTAAGGTCATTTAGGGACGGCCTCCCATGCGTGCGATATGCATGCGTGTGGTGAGTCCGTATGTGTGTTTTGTCTCAGGCTTTTTGTAATAGGCTGGAACTGTTGCCGATTTATAGTGCTACCTCACTGAGGCAACTGTCGAAGACACTCAGTAGCAACTATAAGTTTTTAAGACTCTGGTATGTCGCGGCCTGGACACATAATCCAACGTCTTCCTCACAGGGGCGACCTCTCCATTAAAGGCTAAATTGTCAGGGCCTCTTTCGATCATGCAATGGGGGCAGTTGGTACAATTCATACACCTTACCTGCAGGGCAGACAACGCATCTCTCCTTATCTGCACTCACATCAAGATTCCCATCAGATCAGACAATGTAGCCTGCGAGACAGATAGTCCATCATTAACAGTAGAGGAACACGTTCCAGCCAAAATCGGTGCCGATGGAAACTGTTTCTATCGCGCTATATATATAGGATTTACTAGGACAAACGACGAGTATTTGATAATCAGACTGAAAACCGCCGTAGAGCTTTTTTGTTTGTTTATGTTTTACGGCCCATCGACAACTAGGGTCATTTAGGGCAAAACAATATACGAACATTTTTTATTTTGTAAGTTAAAATCAGATAAAATTTGTCATTTTTAAAACCATCCGTATTGCATATTTAGATCATTATGATAAAAAAAGTTGGTTAAAAATGGTAAAATATGTATATGTACGAATAGATTATGTGAACTTTGTTATATAAATAGAACGTCAAAGACAGTAACGTAAAAGACATCAAAGTCTATAAAATAGATCGATTTCTTTCAAGTAGCTAAATATTGTTTTCGAATCCACGGAACTGAAAAGGGTTTTCATATCCGGGACTCGAAAGTATTTATCACGAATGTGCTTGAAATCGGAACATTCTATTAAAAAATGCTGCACTATGAATTGAGCATCACATGAATAACACACCGGTGGATCCTCTCGTTTCAAAAGGAACGAATGAGTAGGATATGTGTGCCCTGTACGGAGCCGAGAGAGGACTATTTCCTCTCTACGATCCTTCCGACTTGGTTTTGATGTTTTAAGTTTTGGTTGTACTTTAAAAAGTTTGTTGCTCGTCTCAAGAGACCAGCGTTGCTGCCATTTACTGTGAATGGCAGAACTAACTACAGGTTTGAAATCTGTATATGGTATTTTAATATTTGTTTGTTGCAGATTTAGAGCAGGTTTTGCTTGGCGGTCAACAAGTTCGTTGCCTTTAATTCGGACATGGATCGGAATCCAAAGTAGTGTTATTTTGCATTTTTTCCGCCGTAGAGCTCATACTGAATAAACACGATGATAGTGCAATAGTTGTCATACCACCGAGCCGATGAACGACGTTAGACTTGTTACCCATAACTAGTTAAAGACGCTTGTACAGTTTGAGCTTACTCGGAGCTTGCACACATGTATGCTGCTAGTGCTGCAGTGAACAAGACATTCCGTTCATACTACTCACCACGAGGACAAACGTCTTCCATACTCAACCCTTTAATAGGTTTGGTTTGGTTTATTTTGTTTAACGTCCTATTAACAGCTAAGGTCATTTAAGGACGGCCTCCCGTGCGTGCGACATGCATGCGTGTGGTGAGTGCTAGTGCTGCAGTGAACAAGACATTCCGTTCATACTACTCACCACGAGGACAAACGTCTTCCATACTCAACCCTTTAATAGGTTTGGTTTGGTTTATTTTGTTTAACGTCCTATTAAGTAGCTAGGACGGCCCTGCGCGTATGGTTACTGTGGCGTATTCAAGTCTCCTTGTAGGATTTGCC